>NC_142947.1:29567487-29604987 GCF_046866305.1 Octopus bimaculoides | reverse complement strand
CCTGTCAACAAATCATGTGTTCTTTTTGTGTTTTCTAAACCATCTGAAATAAAACATCTCTTACTCAATAAACAAGGCTAGTGGCAGCTGTAAGACATTACTTCCATAACATATTCATCTAACCCACAATAGCATGTAAAACAGGTGTAAAATGAGTGAGTGAATATGATATGATATTTTTTTTTCATGTTGAACTGTTAATCCCAACACATTTCTTTTCTCCCCATTTTTTTTTTCCTCTTAATCCTTTCTGTTGAAGAACATAGGCTCAGAACATCAAAAACTTTTCCATTCTTCCTGTGTGTTAAACTAATACACCTGTTTGTTGTTTCATCACCTGTCTTTGTCTGTTGTTTTCTGTAAATTTGAACTATATATGATATATATGGACTAACTGAATCAAAAAAGGTCTTCAAAAAGGTCTTCATTAAGCTTTTGTAGTTGGTTTGCAAGATTCTTGGTGCAAAACCATATGTTGGATCAGATTGTTTTGTATTTGGGGAAGGTCATTATGCCAATAATAAACATATACTCTGGTTCTATTTCATATTCATTAACATTATTATTAGTCAAGGCAGTGATCTAGCAGAATTGTTAGCATGCTGGGCAAAACGCTTAGCAACTTTTCATCCATCTTTATGTTCTGAGTTCAAATTCCACTGAGATTGACTTTGCCTTTCATCCTTTTGGGGTCAATAAAATAAGTACCAGTCGAGCACTGGGATTCTAATAGACTTAGCCCCTCCCCCAAAATTGCTGGCCCCGTGCCAACATTTGAAACCATTATCATTATTAGCTAAATTAAAAAATTGATTATTTGCTTGATCATTTAGTCAAACAAGCATTCAGTTAGATTTGTCAAAGTCCTTTCATCACCATTTGCAACCTCATCAATGACATGCCTTCTCTACTCTATGTCTGCTTCAGGTTTGTTTACCTCTTAGTTTACAGGTTTTATCGTCATCATCATCGTTTAACGTCCGTTTTCCATGCTGGCATGGGTTGGACAGTTCGACTGAGGCCTGGGAAGGCAAGAGGCTGCACCAGGTTCCAGTCTGATCTGGCAGTGTTTCTACAGCTGGATGCCCTTCCTAACGCCAACCACTCTGAGAGTGTAGTGGGTGCTTTTTATATGACACTGACACAGGGGCCAGAGGAGGCTGGCAATGACACGATCAGCTGGTGCTTTTTATGTGCCACTGGCACAGGGATCACAACTACAATTTCCATTTGATTTTGATTTTGATGTACTTGACTCAATAGGTCTCCTCAAGCACAGCATGTTGCCCTAGCGCAGCATGTCGCCCTATGATCCAAGGTACTTTTGGGTAGGTTAGGGCTGGTTATGCCACAATTGTGTAGGTTATAGCCGTGAACTCACTTTATTTGCCGGGTCTTCTCAGTCACAGCATATCTCCAGAGGTCTTGGTCTTTCAACATTGCCTCTGTGAGGCCCAACATTCGAAGGTCATGCTTCACCACCTTATTCCATGTCTTCCTGGGTCTACCTCTACCTCAGGTTCCTTCAACTGTCTGGGAGTGACACTTCTTCACACAGCTCTCCTCATCCATCCGTAGTACATGACCACACCAGAGTAAATGTCTCTCTTGCATGCCACATCCAATGCTTCTTATGTGCAACATTACTCTCAGGGTGCTTACACTCTGTCGTGTGTGTACACTGACATTACACATCCAGCAGATCATGCTAGCTTTATTTCTTTCAATCCTACGCATGTCCTCAGCAGTCATGGCCCATGTTTCACTGCTGCGAAGCATGGCAGTTTACACACATGCATCGTACAATCTACCTTTTACTCTGAGCGAGAGGCCCTTTGTCACCAGTAGGAGTAGAAGCTTTCTAAACTTTGCCCAGGCTATTCTTATTCTAATGGTAACACTTTCTGAGCATCCACCCCCACTACTAACTTGGTCACCTAGGTAGCGGAAACTATCAACTACTTCTAGTTTCTCCCCCTGGCATGTGATGGAATCTGTTTTCTGAGCATCTGTGGTGTTTATTGTCCCTGTGCATCTGCCGCACACGAAAGCTATCTTCCTTTGATGTTGCTGCACCTCTTATGAGTCCATAGCTTACACTGGGTGCATATTATGGAGTTTTTACCTGCACCTTTTCTACAGATCAAGCAGGGCCACCGACCCGAAGGGGTTTGTGATATGGGATTTGAGTGAGAATGTGTGTGAGAGAGGACGTGAGAGGGTGTATGTACAAGTGGGTGTGTGGGTGTAAGTGCACATGTGCATATGTATGTACACATGCATGCATGTGTGCACATGCTAATTTGTTTTATGTGCAGATGCACACTTGTGTGCAGATGCACACTTGTGTGGCATAGTGTGGATTCTTTGAGTAAACTTGCATGTGTTTGTGTGTGTGTGTGTTCATGTACATTCATATGTGTATGATGTAGATTCTGTGAAAGGTGAGTTGGTCAATAAACATGATGTAAATCGAATATTCTGATCAACAAAACAACCTGCTTGTGAAATTAATGTGCAAGTTGCTGAGCGCTCCACAAACATGCAAACCCTTAGTGTAATCCCCTGGGAGATTCAGCTTGATGCAGAATGTGGTGAGGCTGGCTCTTTGAAATAGAGCTACAATCATTTTTGCCAGCCAAGTGGACAGAGGCAATGTGAAATAAAGTATCCTACTCAACGACACAATGCACCATTGGGAATTGAACTCACGACCTTACAATTGTAAGTTGAATACTGTAAACACTGATCCACATGTCTTCAAATCAGATACTATGGCAAACATGTTAGACTGCATCTACCACCCACCACCAGAAGGGAAAAACTTATCAACCCATTAGTTGGTATACATATATTGGTTTCAGTGTTACTCCACAGCATAGCCTCCTAATAACCACTTCCCTCCACCTGTGCTCACTCATTACACTCTCCCCATTCTCCTTTCACAATCTTGTGAACTCACCCATCCACCCTCTTACCTGCTCCATTCCTCAGTTCACTTCACTGTATACACCTTCTTATAAATTGGGTGTATGGTCCATGCCCCCTCTTTGTCACATCTTCACAATCTTCTCTCTCTCTCACTCTGTCTGTCTGATTGTGTGTCTGTCTGTCTGTCTCTGTCTCTCTCATTCTCTCTCTCTGTCTGTCTCTGGCTCTGTCTGTCTGTCTCTGTCTGTCTGTCTGTCTGTCTGTCTCTCTCTGTCTCTCTCACTCTCTCTCTCTGTCTGTCTCTGGCTATGTCTGTCTGTCTCTGTCTGTCTGTCTGTCTGTCTGTCTCTGTCTGTCTGTCGGTCTGTCTGTCTGTCTGTCTGTCTCTCTCTCTCTCTCCGCTTGAGGTAGTCATGTTTCACTTCCAATACAAGTCACCCTTTTCTGTCCCCCAGTACTACTTCCCCCAGTTGAGGGGTCTTGTCTTGTAAGTTACTTGATAGCCTTACTGCTACTGCTACTGTATACAAAGCACCCAGTACACTCTGTAAAGTGGTTGGAACTAGGAAGGGCATCCAGCTGTAGAAACCATGCCAAAGCAAAGCTTGGTGCAATCTTCTGACTCAAATCCATATAAACCTGTAAACTAGAAGGCAAACAGATCAAAAGCAGACTGACTGAATGTTTAATCAAATAATCAATTGGTTAAATAGTCAACTAATTGACTAATAATAATGAAAGAAGTGAAATAGTACCAGTGGTGCATTTATTATTTATATAATAACCTTCCTTGAATACAATAAAGTATATATAGTAAAATAAACATATATTATACTAAAGCATAAATTTTGTTTCTATTAACTGTATTTATAAAGACACAACCAAAACTGTAACTATACAGAAACATATTAAAGAAATTCAAATTTACCTAGATTATATACATTCATGACAACAAAGCCATATGTTTTGAAGTGTCAAAATTCAGTTAAACTTCTCAGAATTCAAATTTCCCATATTTAAGTATAGAATATCCATTCAGAGTGTGTCAACAAGAACTCAGAGCTATTTATATAATTATTTGTCAAAATACATCTGGAATGTATCTTAATGCAGGAAGCCACTAGAGTGCTCTGTAAACTAGGTTTACACTGATATAATATATAAACCAACTGAATCAAAAACAATCCAAGACATATAAATTAAAATAAATACACACACACATACACAACACACATTAAAAACCAAAAGAAGAAAAAAGCTTTGAGAACTTTTTCCTGAATAAAAGAAAGAAATCATTTACATTTTATCAAAATATGCTACTGGTTTCAGTCACTTAAAAAGACAATTTAGTCATTCTGAGATATAAAAGGAAAATAAACTGAAATGAATTAAATTAAATTAATCCTTTATGATATCAGTTCTGAATATTCACAACTTATAAAAATCACATAGCGCTAAAATTTCATTTCCTTCTAATTGTTGCTGTGCCAAAGTAGTAGCAGCAGTAGCAGGAGTGGTTGTTAATTGTAGCAGCCACACAGGAGTAGCTATTAGTGGTAGCAACAGTAACACTGCTAGTTGTGATTTTGTTAGTCTAACTAGTAGCAATAGTTATTGTGATTGTGTTATTCTAACTAGTAGCAGTTGTAGTAGTGGTGGCTTCAATAAAAGTTGCAGTAGGGTTGGCAATAGTTGCCTCCCTTCCTTTTCCACATATATTTAGATGAGGTCAATGTTTGGATATGAAAGTTTATTTTTGTTGATGTGTTGTTGTGTTGTGTAATTGCTAAATTGATGTCAGGGGAAATTCTAAAATTTGGTTGTGTCCTATCTGCACATATATCAATATGTTCACTGAGTCCTATTTGTCTATGTTGCTGTTTTTTTTATTATTTTGTGATCTATTTAGCCAGATCCGTTTAACATGTGATAGTAGCTGTTTGATATAATTCCACAAGTCAGCAATGAACAAGCACTGTATGAGCTTGTTGAGGTGTTGGCTGGCTGTGTCACCAGATGTCTTGAGTTATCATGATATTTTGCAGTTGCTGCTAAGGTAACTGGTTGAGTTAATGAATGAAAATATATTTCTTGGCTGCATGAAAAAGTAACAACATCCAAGAACATTTAACAGAATAAATTTTAATCGCACAGAAAGACAAACTGCATTGGCCTTTATAGTTGACAGCAATAACTACTGGAAGATAGATACTGCTCTGAGTTTACAGAGAGCAACAGGTGGCTGGCCCAACATATCTGAAAACAATTGAGCTATTTTTGTGGCAACAGAGGTTTCTGGTCATCTAAGCCATCTGTTTTGGCTCTCTTCCTGCATCATCTGGCTGGGCTGTCTGGTGTGGCAAGAATGAAGACACATATCTCTCAAATGTTTCAGTATTCTGCATGGCAAGAGGGGAGATGTGTGAATGAGTTGGCCACTCTCAACACTCTACAAAGAGTTTAGGCACCAAAAGCAGCTGTTTTATAGAGTACAAGAAAGAAAATTCTAGAAGACTAAATCATGCAATAGTTTCATGCTGATTGGCTGCTTAATAGACCGATCACATGAAACTATTGTGATTTGGTTGTGGTGTCTGACCATGTATCCAGCAATCAGGTTTCAAATCATTGCTACAAGCTCATACAGGATGGTTTTGTTGCTCTGCACAGATCTCAGACATGTATGGCTGATGGCACTACTATAACTGTAGAGTTTACTCTGAACCAATAATGCCACTATGGTAGCACTGCCAGGCCAGGAATTTCTGGAAATTATCCCTGAATCCTGGCCTAAAAATCCTCTGGAAAAGACTAGCCAGTTGATTTTTCATCAATACCCAGAGTTTCTCTGAGAATATTATCACTCTTCCCCCCCCCCCCCACCACCACCAACTAAGCCTCTATAGAATGCCATAGTGGAATATCCATCAATTGCATTACCTAGCTGGTAGAGGGCTGTAAGTGCCTGATGGCACTCAAGGTGCCAGACACCCTGCCTTGGTCTATGTTTGATCCAGGACAGCAGCTCTTTGAAAGAGTAACAGAAAAGCACATCTAACAAATGGTGACCACACCTGCTCACCATCAAGGAAATGCTGGTGATGTCATAGCTTCAGTGCATGTCTGCATGTCTTCCGCCACAGCATGCCCATTCCTCGATACCAAAAGCAAAGGGATTGGCTGACCAGTGGGTGAGACATGTCCCCTGCACAGAAAGAAGAGTATGCACTCCATTCTTGTTAGCCAGGCACAATGGTAAGGTAATAGCAGATGACAGAGGCAATGGAGGTATTCGCCATGTCTGCCTGACTCTTCAATAATAATTTATTCTCATCCCATTTCTGAGTAACACTAACCAACCTGTTCATCATCTCTTCCCAGTTTTTTTATCTATCTGGAGGCTTGGATCAAACCACACTCTGAGCAATTTAACTGGTCTATCCAGTGCCCATTGATGCTATTAGACAGGATGGACTTGCCTCTCTAGGAGCTGAGCTGCAGATTCAATGACTTCTGGTTAATTTTTGCTCCTGTCACCACCTCGTGTTCCCTTAGAGTATTGTGTTGATCACTTTGATGTGTTTGATGTCTAACACTATTACAGTGATATTATCCGCATATACAAACATGGGTCTTCCACATTCTGATTCTCATGGAATGCCCCTCATTGTTGTGGTACAAAGGTCAGTATGTACAGAAGGGAAGAGGAGTACACTAGACAGACAGATTGCATGATGTTGAGCAATTCTGACAGGTGGCCATTTAGTCTGACCAAGGAGTAAATGTCACTGTACATTGCAACAATCTAGCCTTTAAAGACAGGCCTTTAAAGACAGGCCTTTCAGGATAGTTACCAAGTATTGATATTTGATCCTATCAATATAAAGAATAATAATAATCATAACATTTGTTTCTAATTTTGGCACAATATGTGGGTGGTGATGGTAGTCAATTACATCGATTCTGGTACTTGACTGATACTTTATCTCAGTAACTGCAAAAGGAGGAAAAGCAAAGTTGACCTCAGTGGTATTTGAACTCAATGTAAAGAGGTGGAAAAAATGCTGCTTAGCATTTTGTCTGATGTGCTAATAATTCTGACAACTTTCTACCTTAATAATAATGATCCTTTCTGCTATAGCCACAAGGCCTAGAATTTGTGGGGAGGTATCTATATTTGAACCCCAACATCACTTTGATGATGTGTGCTGCTCTCTCACTCAATAATAACAATAATCATGGGCTTATTGCATATATTGTTCAGATACACTACAACAAAGTGTGTCTTTTGGAATTAGAGAGCTAGAGAAGGAATTTTCAAAAGATGGGGTTTTGAATGTGCCAAGTAGAGTTAGAAGCAAGCAAAAAATGCAAGCTAATGTAAAAGTTTTCTCTGCAAGAGAATAACTGTATAACTGTTGTTGCTGATGATGATGTTTAAACCCAAGTCATTTCAAGGCAAAACTGTCATAAAAAAATTTCAGTCACATGCATCCTATCATCTATTTTTTATTCAGGCATAGTATATCTGGGATGACATAATCTAAAATAGTCCTTCCATTTTTTTAAAGATAGTAAAGTGTGATTTGAAGAAGTGTTGTGATGAGATTTCTTTCAGGTCAAATGACTATGTAAAGGTTCCTTGTAGAAATACTGTTGAGAGAAGTGATGATTAGGCAGAACCAGCTAAGTTTGTTGGGATAATTTCATTTGACAAGAAACCAGAATGCATGTCTGTAGTTATGGAGAAATGGATCCTACTGACTAAATGTTACAGAAAAATATCCTTTATTCTTCTGATGGTCATCTTGCATAAATCATCTGAAGACAAACACCTCCTAGTTGGTGGCTGTGGGTAACTTCCTTCAGGTGTCAGAGGATGTATGATTTGTTTGAACAGCTGCAGCCCAGACACTTTCAAGCTGCGTGGGTCTTGCTAAATTAGAAATTTGGTAGAGTGAGATATATGGAGAAACAAATATTTAAGATAATGAATGAGGAAAACGGCCTAGGGATGCCATCTGCATAAAATACAATAACTGAGTGCTGTTAATGTAATCAACAAAATATTCCATTTAATTATGATTACTATTGCAATAAAGAGAGGGAAACTTAATTTTATGGTGTAATGTTTATCAAATTTGTTCAAATAGAATGAAAAATTTAAAAATTAAAAAATTTTTCAATTTTAAATACAAGGGGGGCAACTCTGAAATGCAGTGAGGAGATTAAAACAATTTGTGAAATAATATTTAATATAATGCTATCCTTGCAACATTAATAGCTGTTTTGAATTGTTTGAAAGGGAAAAACCAATTGTATCATGAGAAGTCAGTGTAGAATTGGCTTCAGTTTAATCAGTCAACTCATCTGAATGACTAGAAGATATATAGGTAGAATTGTCAAAGCATTGGATAGATTGCTTTGCAGTATATATCTCAGTTCTGAGTTCAAATTCCATTCACTTTTTGTCTTTTGGGGGCTGATGAAATAAAGCAGCTATCCAGTTCTGGAGTTACTTCTTCTTTTCTCCCTCTCCTTTTTTCTGACTGTCTTTCCTGATAGGTCAAATCTAAAAATCTGTCAAGTCTAACAATACCCAAGATATATCATCATGTGGCAGTGCTGATCTGACTCCATCAGGAGTTGAGGACCCAGACCAAAGAAAGGCTTGGTAGTGAAGGAGCCCTGTGGTGGTTTGGTGTTGGTATTTTGAGAGATGACAGTCCTTATAGTATAGATAGACTTGGTGCCTGAACAGAAATTGAGGCTAAAAGTGAGGAAGTGTCTGCAGGGGTCAGTCAGTATAAGAGATTGAGAAAGGATTTTTCCTCACTTAGGAAGGAAGAAAAGTATGCATGATAGTTTACAGAACCTCTAAGACTGGTGGGAAAGATGGAGAAAGATATCCTCAAATTGGAGACTTAGCTTGAATGTTTGCAATAGAGTGGATTCCAGTAACAGACACCAAAGGATCAGACAGTGGTATTAAATCAGACAGTGAATTAGATCAGTTACCCAAAAAAGTTGTGGCAGGATTTGAACTAAGAACACAAAATGCCAGAACACATATTACTTCTAGTACTTTAATGATTTCATTTGACTGGTACTTTATTTATTAACCCAAGAAGAATGAAAGATGAAGTTGTCTTCGATAGGATTTGAACTTAGGATGTAAGACGTCAGAATGAATACCATGAGGCAATTCAGATAATTGATTGATGTAAATTATTGTTGCTTACCCATGGTCAGCAGTGACCAAATAGACCTATGACCAAAGGCATTCCAGCATTGATTAATCCAACTTTTGCAGGTATGTTTATGATTATACTATACTGGCAGAGATACCCAGCACTGCTCGGGATTAAAATGGAATAGTTTTTTATTGTTTTCTTGTTTCAGTCATGAGTGTGGCCATGCTGGAGCGTCGCTTTTAGTTGAACAAACTGACCCTAGGATTTATTCTTTGTAAGCCTAGTACTTATTCTATCAATGTCCTTTGCTGAACCGCTAAATTATGGGAATGTAAACACAGCAACATCGTTTATCAAGTAAAGGTGGGGGTAAAAACACAGACACACACAGAAACATACACATATATATGACAGTCTTCTTTCATTTTCTGTGTACAAAATCCACTCACAAGGCTTTGGCCAGCCTATGGCTATAATTTATATATATATCCATATATAATTATATCATTGAGTATGAAATTTGTAGTAAGGTATATGGGAAACTTTGACAGCTGCTCATTTTGCGCCATTATTATATTTTGACAACCTTCCTTTTTTGTTAGAAAGCTGACACATCTATTTCTTTATTTTAACTCATTTTGTGCTTTATAAAGTATTTATAAATCGTTTTTTGCTATTTTTGTTTAGAGGTGAATGAGTCGGAAATTCATACAGTTTTGAAATATGAGTTCTTTCTTGGAAATACAGCATCACAGACAGCTCGGAATATTAATGGAGTATTTCATTCCAATGTTATTACACAGTATCAAATTTGTTTGCAAAATTTTGTTCTGGTAACTTTGACCGCATAAATGAACAACACGGTTAACTAGAAACAAAGGTGGATAATGACAAACTGAAAGCCACTGTCGAGTCAGATCCATCTCAAAGTGCCCGCAAATTATCGATAAAGTGAAAAAGTTGGATCAGTGGGTTCCACATGAACTCAATGAAAATTAGAAACAGCAACGTTTGGAAGCCTGCATTATGCTACTTTCTCGTCACAAAAATGAATCATTTTTGAATTTAATTGTAACATGTGATGAGAAATGGATCCAATACAACAACTGTAAACATTCAGGACAATGGCTGGACAAAGACGAGCCACCAAAATACAGTCCAAAAAGCAAAATTCATCAAAAGAAGCCGATGTATTTGGTGGTGTAGCGCTGTTGTGATACATTATAATTTCATTAAACCCGGCTCATCAATCATGGCCAAAGTATAATGCAGCCAACTGGACCAAATGATGCAGAAACTAAAAAAAAAAAAAACAGCCTAGATTAGTCAATAGATCCACTCCTATTTTATTGCAAGACAATGCCAGACCACACATGGCAAAAATGACTTTGGCAAAAGTACGTGTGTTTATATATATATATATATATATGGATGGATATATATGGATTAGTCAACAGATCCACTCCTATTTTATTGCAAGACAATGCCAGACCACATATGGCAAAAATGACATTGGCGAAACTACAAGAGTTTGAGTTGGAAGTTCTCCATCATCCACCACACTCGCCTGATCTTGCCCCCACTGACTACCACTTCTTCCAGAATTTAGATAACTTGTTGATAGGAAAAACATTTAATTCCGATGATGCTGTAAAACATGCCTTCCAAGATTTTATTCACTCTAGATTGCCAGGCTTTTACAGTTCAGGGCTGGACAAGCTACCACTGAAATGACAAAAGTGTATTGACAATATGGGTACATACTTTGGTGAATAAAACTATTCTTTGTATTTATAAAACATTGGCAAACTTTTTTCTTTTCTACAAATTTCATACTTGACGACCTAATATATACATATATATATATATATATATATATATATATATATATATATATATATATGTACTTATATATAAAGGGCATTAACTGTGTATTAATGCCTCACGCTTCGAGGGACTAAATAAGTCAAAAACTACCAAAAGAATAAGCAACATATTTACTGAAAGCAAGGTTTTTTCACGCTGACTACTTGATAAATTCTTATAAAGAATTTATCCTATATTATATTATAAATAATTAGAATATATTCAGTGCTGAATATTATTCTGTATAAGCACATCTTACTAAGATGCAACTGGATAAATTCAAATCTCTTTCATGGATATATAATCATGAACGAAAGTCGTCGTGCTGTGATGGCTACATCATGGTAGGTTGATTCTTGTTTATTCTTTATGTATCTTGACCATACGTGTACTGATGAACAAAAGAATACAGGTTACTTCACAGTTTTTTCTGTATTTGATTGAGAAACCAGTGGTCTACCGTTGAGTTAAATGTTTTTAAGAGATAAATTTTGAAAGCTGCATTCCCTCGCTTTCAGTAAATATGTTGCTTATTCTTTTGGTAGTTTTTGACTTATTTAGTCCCTCGAAGCGTGAGGCATTAATACACAGTTAATGCCCTTTATATATAAGTATTTATACTCATGATGAAATGATGAATTTTTTTCATTACGAAAATTTTTCGTTATTTTTTCATTTTGAGGTTTTTTCACACTGACTACTTGATAAATTCTTATAAAGAATTTATCCTATATTATATTATATATATATATATATATATATATATATATATATATATATATATATATATATGCACACACACACACACACACACACACACACACAATATAATATCTTCAATGCATTGATTTTGAGCTCTATCCTTTAAGAGACATGTATACATATATATATATATATATATATATATATATGTATGTATGGATATATAAATATGTATTTATATATATATATGTTTTATATATGTAGATTACTATCACTATAGAACGTTGTCCAATGGAGACAAGCACAGTTTGAACATGAGAAAACACATTTTTGCTTCATTATTTTCATGTCAAAATTAATTTTTTTCCATGGAAAATGATATTATATGAAAGTTTTGGATGTAAAGTTCTCATATAGTTTTAATTAAAATCAGACGGTTACATGTTATGTCAGGGTCCCTCAAACACTCTGGTCTTTTTATGCATTTTCAAAGTTTGTCCCAGTTATTAGATGTGGTACAAAAAGTTTGTCCCAGTTATTAGATGTGGTACAAAATGTGTGGTACAAAATGTGTGATACAAAATATGATAAGTCGAGAAAAATAAATAAAAGCAATATAAAAGGGGCATGCACAAAATTTTTGACAATGTTCAATGGCAAGGCATTGGAATTGTTCAGCACACAAGAAAACAATTGTCTGTTACAGGAAAAAAAAAGGTTAAATGTAAATAGTTCTGGTGAGTTTTTGGGGGCCAATGCACAGTGCAGCCTGTCCTGGTGACATAGGTTTCGTTTGTGTTAGGTTGTGGTGATGAAGGTGTAGGTGTAGGTGATGGTGTGGTCAAAGGTGCATGTGTAGGTGGGTGTGTAGGTGGTTGTAAAGGATCAAAGGTGGCCGTGGCTGGAGTGTCATCGAAGGGTGTGGACACCTCAAAATGTGCCCTTTTAAGTTGACTGACATGGTCTCTGCCTGACCATTGATGTTGAAACTAAAAGTTTTAGGTGAGTGCGATAGCACACGAAATGATCCTTTATAAGGAGAAACAAGCAGTCCCCAGACAGAATCATCCCAAACAAAAAAAAATGAGTCCATTTGTTAATGTCTGGTGGGATGTGAGAGGGAATAGACTGGTCACACGTATGCATGGGTGGAAGACTTGAGAAATACGAGCGAAGTCTGGTGACATACGACATTGGATCAGGATGCGATGAATTGATAGCCACCAACATTGTACCAGGGAGTGCCAGGATGGTACCGTAAAGGAGTTCAGCAGAGGAGAAACCCAAGTCTGTTTTAACAGCAGTGTGACAACCAAGAACAACGATAGGCAGAAATTCTGTCCAAGGCTGCGGATCAGGAGTGACACGTAGAGCGGACTTCAGTTGCCTGTGAAAACGTTCAACCATCCCATTGGAGGCTGGGTGGTAGCTGGTTATATGAATGAGGTGAACACCTAAGATTCGTGATAATTCATGAAATATGGAGGTTTCAAACTGGCGTCCACGATCAGTGGTTATTTTAGCTGGGACACCAAAGCAAGCAATCCAGTTAGAGATGAAACCTCGAGCAAGTGACTCAGTGGAAATGTCCACTATTGGAATGGCTTCAGGCCAACGAGAGAAACGATCAATGCATGTCTCTATATAAGAGAAACCGTGACTAACAGGCCATGGTCCAACCAGATCAATGTGGATATGGTGAAAGCAAGTCTCCAGCAGAGAAAACTATCCAAGAGGAGCGCAAACGTGCCTGTGGATTTAAGAACACTGGCATTTCACACAATCAGTGATCATGCAGTGCATATTAGGCCAGAAAAACCAAGCCATAATAAGCTTCACTGAGGCAGCGATGCCAGGATCTGACAGTGAATGCAAGGTATCAAAAACAGAATGCTGGTGGTTCGCAGGTACAAACGGTCTGGGAGAACCAGTAGCTATGTCACAAAGGATTGTGTCTTCAGCAGACGGAAGTGGAAGGTAGGCAAACTTGCAACAGGACAGCTTGGTGGAAGTTAGATCCAATGTGTCCAGAGCTGGCTGATCTTGCACAATGGCAGTTAAATCGATTGCAGCAGGAGATGAAAGAGAACACACAGGGAGACAAGAGAGTGTGTCAGCAGGCATGTTCTCTGTTCCAGGTATATGCTGAATGTCACTCGTGAACTGGGAAATGTAGTCCAGGTGGCAAAAAGCATGCAGCAAGTGTTTGTCCAATTTAGATGACAGAGCAAATGTAAGAGGTCTGTGATCAGTATAAATCACAAAATTTCGGCCCTCGAGTTGATGTTGAAAATGAACCGACAGGTAGATCGCTAAGAGTTCACGAGCAAATGTACTGTAATGACGTTCAACTGGCTGTAATTAATGAGAAAAAAATGCCAAAGGTCAAGTTTGATTATCGACGGTAGGTTGCAAAACAGCACCAACCACAGAATTTGATGCATCAGCTGTTAAAGAGAGATGAGCATCAGGAACCAGATGTGCAAGCAAAGGAACAGAAGCTATTTCCTTCTTGATTGACTCAAAAGAAGATAATGCCTCGGCAGATAGAGTGATAGGAGAATTTTTTTTTGTATTTGCTTTCAGTAGTTGAGCCAAGGGAAGTAACTTGTCTGCACATTTATGTATGAACCTCCTGTAAAAGTTGATAATTCCCAAGAAATAATGCAGTTCGCATAGAGAAGTGGGAGGTGAGATGCGTTGAATTGCATCGACGTTGGAGGAGAGAAGTCAGATACCATTAGAGTCGATATAATGACCTAGGAATTCCAGAGAGGTCTGTCTGAAAACACATTTTAAGTGCGAAGACGCTGAAAAAGTTGAGATAAGTGTTGGGGGTGATTTTCATGCCTGTCGTTAGTCATGAGCAAATCATCGACGTAAGCGAACACAGAGTTAAGTCCATGGACAGTTTCATCAATAAACCTCTGGAATGTGCTCATTGCATTCCGCAAACCAAAACTCATAAACAGGAACTCAAAACTTCCAAAAGGAGTGGTAATGGCAGTTTTTGGAATGTCGTCAGGGTTCATCAGAATTTGATGATAAGCCCGGATGAGGTCAACGTTGGAAAAAATAGTATAACCATGCAAGTTTGAAGAAAAATCTTGGAGATTCCTTATAGGATAGCAATTGGGAACAGTGACTGCATTCAAACGTCTGCAATCCCCCACCGGGCAAAAATCTGAATCTCCTTTCCATGCCAAATGTAGAGGAGATGCCCAAGGGCTGGTGGAGGGGTGAATAAAGTCGAGTTGAAGCATATGCTCAAACTCAGATCGAGCCTTTTTGAGCCGATCAGGAGTAAGTTGCCATGGACACGAAAAGACGGGTGGTCCAGAAGTAGTGATATAATGGTAAGTCGAGTGTGTGACTTTGACTGATTTGAATGTAGGATCTACCAGCTCTGGGAAAGAAGCCAAAAGGGAGTGGAACTGGTCTACGGCAATGGTGACAAAAAAATGACGGGCTGAGAACAGCATTATTGGTAACCTGAGTAGGCGTAAACAAAGACGTAGAATCGTCGATGAATTGCGTCCGGATGTGGGTCAGTGATGAGATCTTTCACTGAGCATGCAAGGGGTGCAGGCATCCCACAGTACGAAAGATTTAGCTGCTGTTGTTGGGGCACCACATAGGTGGAAAAATATGCATCCAATTGAGCGAACCAACACGTGACATCTCCAGAGTATGTGGGTAAGTTGGGAAGACTCATTTTGTATAGAGAACAGAAAAAAAGGATCAAAGAACTGACAAAAGTGTTGCTGAAATAGTAACATGTGTGCAAAAAAAATATTCTTAGCAAAATTTTTAAATTTTTTTGTGTACTGTGTGCAGCAATGAAAAAAAAAATTCCTTTTTAGTCGTCAAACCTGTGTTGCAGTCCGCTGAAAAAATGTTTGTGTTTTGTTTTTTTGTTTTTTTAAGAAGTCGTCAGAAAATGGCAGGCGAACTGGTAAGGCAATCCGAACATTGCAGTAGACAGGAACGATGGCTGGAAGTTGATGGTCAGCTTGCTTGAAGTGCCCTCCTGTGGCTGCATTTGGTGTATGTACTGGCATCAAACGTTAACAGTCAACATTGTGGGAGAAATTATTTCAAGAGGAGATTATTTGAAAAAATACCATGTAGTTCCTTGTAGAAAGAATGCATACTCTGTGAGGTACAAGTTTGAGGCAAAAAACACGAACTCTAAAGGTTCACTTGAACGAGAGAAGATATTCTGACGCCAGGCCAGACTGCCATTCTGTAGTTCAGGTGACGCATCTTCAACAAGAAAGCTTGCAGCTGCCGAAATCCTTTTTCCATCAGGGTCACCATTTTATAATGGAATTGAAGGCTTGTGATACCTGTGGAGTATCTCCTTCTCTCATTATAATTATTTCTGTAGTCTTAAGGATCTGGAACATGAAAGGAGAAGTTTACAAGCAGAATGCAATTCAATAGTCATATATTTTTAGTTCATGTTCATGTGGCTCGCTCCCAGTGACCATCTTTATGGCAGCATGTGGTTCATTATAACTCATTTCACATGAGGTTAATTACCTCTGGAGATAACAGGTGAAGTTAGTGCGGGATAAGAGTCTACTGTGAGCTGCCAGCTTCACAGTGTTTCTCAGCGTAAGCAAGAAGGAAGAAAGAGAGAGAATGTCTTAATTCTCCTGCTTAAATAGTTGTTGCCGACGAGAGCCTTGCTGTCATCTCGCGCATGGCAAATGGTTGCAGGCAAGATCTTGCTCCTGTCTCGGACATGGTAATGGCTACCAGTGAGATCTCCTACAAAATGGTGCTGGCTTCTTGTGACTTGCTACAATATATAATTTTCCAAAGAAAATAGGTATTTTGTCCTGAAAGTGATGTACCAAAAAGTGGTGTTTTGTGTAGGCAAACTGTGTGCGACCCCTCCATCACAGCTCTCCAAGGATACTTATTGGACTTTATCCCCTATTTTTCTTTGACGTTTAACCCCCAAAATTTCCATAGCAACAGATGCTGTGCAATATATGAGGTCATTTAGGCCTTATATTTTCAACACAGATTTTTCCATCTTCACTACTTTACATAGTTTTCCTCTTTCAATTCCTCACAAAGTCGATAGTCCATTTTTCTCACTACTTTATGTCTCATTCAGGCATTGTAATAAGCTCCTTTATTTCCCTATAACGATTTTTCCTTCCAAGGAGTAAAATGTGCCTTTGTTCAAGCAGTTGTAGTTTTGTGAGAATTTATTGATCTCTTCGCTATTCCTTGTTCTTGTTCCAGTTTCTCTTTTTCATGTTCTACATGAGTCATGTTTTTTATCTTTCACTCTCATAAGAAACCTTTTCCAGTACCAATTGGGATAGTTACTGTCTTTTCACAATTAAATTTTTCTGGTCTAGAAGTTTTTATTCTGTAATAGGGAGCATATCCACCTTTATCCATATCTTATACATCCTTTTCCTCTACCCATTTTTGGTAGGCCCGCTTATATAATAGCACTCCATTATAGTCATTCTAAGACCATCTTCTAATCTTTGCAGCAAGTGAGCACTAGTGTAACTAGAGTGTATGCTGCCTAGGGCAGCCCTTCCATATGCCACCCCTGGGCCCCACAAAAAACACATATTGCCTACAGCAATAACCTACAACAGGATGAAAAGTGCCACCTGGGGTGAACCGCCCCCTACTCCCCCCCCCCAGCTACGCTAGTGCAAGTGAGACACCATGCAAGAGACCTTTACACTCATGAATGCAATTGTGATAATACTTTTTATTTGGCATTACACTCATAAAGAGCACTGTTGTGTTGCGGTGTCACAGCCACCAGCGTTTTTATTGAGATACCATCTCCAGGAGATAGTCAATCAAGACTAAAGAGATTCTCCTCTCTTTATGTTAAATCTATCCCCATAAGAGTGATCTCTATCACTTTTGTTCTTGGGGTACTCATTATCATTATTGCTATTCTTATAAAGGTGGTGAGTCGGCAGAATCATAAACATGCTGGGCAAAATGCTTAGCAGCATTTAGTCTGTCTTTACATTCCAAGTTCAAATTCCACCAAGGTCAACTTTGCCTTTCATCCTTTCTGTGCCAATAAAATAAGTATCAGTTGAACACTGGGGTTGATGTAATCAACTTAGCCCCTCCCTTGAAATTGTTGGCCCTGTGTCAAAATTTGAAACCGTTATTATTATTAAGGTGATTAGCTAGCAGAACTGTTAGCATGCTAGGCAAAATGTTTAATGGAATTTCATCTGTCTTTATGTCCTGAGTTTAAATTCTGCCTAGGTTGACCTTGCCTTTAATACTTTTTGGGTCAATAAAATAAGTACCAGGTGAGTACTGGAGTAAATGTAATCAACTTACCCCTCCCCCAAACTTGCTGGCCTTGTACCAAAATTTGAAACTATTGTTGTTGTTGTTGTTGTTGTTGTTGTTGTTGTTGTTGTTGTTGTTGTTGTTGTTGTTATTGTTATTGTTATTATTATTATTATTATTATTATTATTATTATTATTATTATTATTATTATTATTATTATTACTACTACTACTACTACTACTACTACTACTACTACTACTACTATTATTATTATTATTATTATTATTATTATTATTATTATTATTATTATTATTATTATTATTATTATTAAGGTGGCGAGCTGGCAGAATCATTAGTATGCTGGGTGAAATGCTTAGCGGTATTTTGTCTGCCACTACATTCTGAGTTCAAATTCTGCCGAAGTCAACTTTGCCTTTCATCCTTTCAGGGTTGATAAATTAAGTACCAGTCAAGTATTGGGGTCAATGTGTTCAATTTATCCCCTCACCCAAAATTTCAGGCCTTGTGCCTTCAGTAGAAAGGATTATTATTATTATAATTATTGAAGGCAACCACCAAGGTTGGCTTTGCCTTTCATCTTTTCGGGGTCGATAAAATAAGTATCAGTAGAACACTGGAATCGATGTAATTGACTTATCCCCACCTCTCCCAAGCTGCCCTTGTGGCAAAAATTTGAAATAATAATAATTATTATTAAGGCAGTAAACTGGTAGAATTATTAATATACTGGGCAGAGTGTTGTATGTTCAAATCCCTATATTTTTTATAGATTTGCAACATATGATTGTAGCAACCTTGTCATGCTTCCAGTTCTTATAGACCCTCTGAGTAAACATTTTACATTTAAAAACTAAATATACAACTGTCTCTTCTCTTTCATCACATATTTACATTCAGCCAAAATATCTTCTTTATCTGTGTTCTTCCTAACATATCTTCTTTTGAATGCCTGATAATTTGCAATGAGAATCAAGCCCTCTGTCTCTTCCTTTAACTCTCACTTCTTTAACTCTTGAAATGTGGATGGTATATAGTGGTCAAATCGGTAGACTAAATACCCTTCACTATCTAGTTACATTGCTTTACATTCTCAATTCAAATCTGAGTTCAATTTCTGACATTGATAAAATATGCAGCACTCAAAAATTGGGGCTTACCAAGGCCGTATGGATAGGAAGTTTACTTCATAACCATGCCTCTTAGGTTCCATTCCACTGTGTGAGACCTTGAGCAAATGTCTTCTACCATAGACTCAGGTTGGCGAAAGAAATGAGAGAAATTTGATAGATAGAAACTATATGGAAGCCTATCAGGTGTATGTACGTGTTTACTTTTTCTGTCTTCACACAGCACTGTTTGATTGATGGGTGATGTTATGCTTATGTCACTTTTAATCAAATTATCCTGTAGTTAGATGGTTTTATTAGACTCATCAGTTTCATTTAATAAATGTACTTTAGTTGGACAACAAGTAAGAATTATCAACAAGAAGAGCATCCAACTTCAGAATACTATATGTCCAGTCCAACCATACCAGTATTGAAGAGGCAGAGGTAAAAATACTCTCTGCTAAAATTTACTATTATATACTTATGACAGAAATTAATATTTTTTATGTCACTTAAAGAGGGCTGAAGGTTCATCAATATATTTTAATACAAATTTCAAAATTTTGATAAAAGATAACACAGAACATAATGTTAAAATTTATTCTAACGTAAAAGAAATGAAATATGTATGTCTATGATAGAAATTATTATTATTTGTCATAGATTTGAGAAATTTATTCTACAACCATCTGATTTCATGCTCAATCTCACTCCTTAGCAAACTGGGCGTCTTCTACAATAGTCTCAGACTGACCAATACCTTGTGAGTGAAATTTGATTGAAGGAAGCCTGTTATATAAGTGTATATGTGCATGTCTGTGTGTTTAATGTATGTAAGTGCTTGTTTCTGTGTGTCTACACATTATCACATTCTGATCAAAAAAGGCAATTCTCTTTTCTTTTTAATTTCATCTTTTGCAGATAATATGTCCCATAGTTTAGTAGTTTCAAAGAATGAAGACCAGAAGATTAAAAACCAAAGGAGAACTGGCAACAAGAGCTTCTGCAAGTAGCAAACTGTTACAGTTAGCTTTGTTCAACCTATGCTCATTTGTAAAAACTGAATGTAAAAACAAAACAAAACTGAGTTGTTGTATCACAGAACTGGGTCTGGGAATTTAATGTGTCACATAGACATGACACAATGGTCAACTTGTTTTTATTGACATGAGTGAAATGTTGCTCCAGTTGATGTATCACTCCATCTGACATTGGAGGCCTGTGACTGTTAACCTGGTCCCAGAGCTCCTTGTTTTCCTGCCACGAGGAGATTGATGGCAGTAGAAGGTGGTATTTAAATTCAGAATGCAAAGATACAAAATAGATACCACAAGGCATCTTATTCAATGCTTTAACAATTCCACTAATCCACTACTCGGACTGGTTTTTTTATACATTGAGTACAAGAGGATAAAAAGTTTATCTCAGCACAATTTGAACTCAGAATACAAGAACAAATGCCATCAGGCCTTCTGTCCAACTCTCTAACAGCTCTTCCAATTCATCACCTTACTGCATCAGCTGCAAACCTGGGTGTTGCCATCCATAATGCAGAGGAGAGAAAAATCAATAACTACAGGAGCCTGACCGGTCGCTATCAGTTTGTGCCAGTTGTTTTCGAAATGTTTTTCATTGAATTCATCACTTTTTCTCATATTCTGGTAAGTTCCATCAAGACCTTCCCTTAACACCAGTTAGGATTTATTGAGTGAAAACCAGGTTTCTTTCTTTTTTATTTTCATAAATGTTCTTTTGTAAATTCTTCTGGAATATGAAGTCATTACAAGTAAAAGGAGCCAACCATCTCAACTAACCAAATCAGAGATCCTCTTATATGATTGTTAGGAACAGTACTTACTTTCTCCTCAAACTTGCATGCCCCGGTCTTTAAAAAGTAGGATTTTATGAATAATGTAGAGTGAAACAAAGAAGGTATTGGTCACAACTAAAATGATTTTGTTCATAAGTCTGTTTGAGCAAAGCTGACCTGGAGTTAATCACCATCACCACTGATGCCTCTGTTACCACTATCACCAACAACAATAACAACCTCAGTCTACGTATGGCTATAGATGAAATAAAAATGGTTTTTCACATCCGTATGTCATTCAAAAATAACACTTGTAATTCTGTGAAAATTTTCTTAATTCTGAAACGAGTTTGAAGGCTAAATGTTACCAGAAGTTAATCATGTCAAGAGCATTTGGAACTGAGGGAAGCTCATCAAATTTCATTTTCTATGAATTTTGTTTTTAAGTCAATAAGTTTCATTTCTATCTCACTTGCTATTTTATGTTCATTAAGTGAAAATAGGCTTATAAATGAGAGTATGTAGTTTTCTTCAGCAAAATCAGGAAAACAACTTTTAAATGACTTATGCAATAATTTGATTTTTTCAATATATTTTGTAACTTTGCCATTGTCCCAGTACATTTACTTTGCTTTTTTAAGTGTAGAAACTGGTTCAAATACTTATTTTATAGCTGGGAGATGGAAGTTTTAATTTCATATTCAATACATTGCACTAATTTACTAAGCTAAGAAAACAATTTATTCTTACCCTGCAATTTCAATGAGAGAGTTCTTTGGTGAGTCTTGTCTCTGTTTGCTTTGAGAAAACAATTTCAATATTTTTGTCACACAACATCACTTCAAATATTTTCTTCTACAATCAAAGGTTTCTGTTTTTTGGTCAATCAGAACTTCTTCCCTCATCAGACTTTCACAAATTCCTCCTACAAATATATTTCGACATCTTTTGATTTTCCCTTCTTTTTTTTCCTATCTCAATCTTTCCTAAATTCAGATCCAATCACTATCTTCTGTTTTCCTATAGTTACTATGTTTTGTAGTGTCTAGTAGGATTATATGTTCCATTAATGGAAAATCTACATACAGTGGGGGGAAATAAATATTCGTACATATCAAAATTCTTTATTTATTTAATTTCTAATGAACATAAATGGGATATACCAATACTATATTTACATACACATGCATAAACTAAGACTATGCAAAAGAAACTAATAAATTATAGTAACTAATGAATTTATATATAATTATAAATGTTTAGGGGTGAAAAAAGTATTCATACAGAATAAATTTATGAGTTTCTATGCCACAAAATACTGTTAAAATAATTCTTCTTTTACTAGAACTTTCTCGTTTGTTCCAATAATCTTATCAGTGGTCATTTTTAAGTATCAAAATGCTAGTTTCTTCATTCAGCACTGAGACAACATAAAGTAGTGTCGTAATAATGGCGAAAAGTAAAGAACTCACAAATTCAGTGAAAAACTTAATTATTGAACAGTGGAAAGCAGGTAAAAGTTACAGGAAAATATCAGAGATCCTTTGTATCCCATTTTCTACCATATCTTCATTTATTCAAAGATATAAAAAATCGGGAACTGTTGAAAACAGAATAAGATCCGGTGCACCATGCAAGATTTCCCCTAGATCTTTAAGAAAAATGAAGTGAAGTATCGAAAAAAATGCAATGATCACCAGAAAGGAGTTACAAGAAGCTTTGTTAGCTTCAGGGACTAGTATTACACTACGAACAATCAGCAATGAACTTCATAGGAATGAACTGAAGTCATGCTCTTCTAGAAAAACTCCACTGTTGACTAAAAGGCATAGAGATGCCCGTTTAAAATTTGTTTATGAACATAAAGATAAATCTGATACATTCTGGGAAAATGTTCTTTGGACAGATGAGTCAAAAATTGAATTGTTTGGACGAAATTTGCATAGCCATGTTTGGAGAAAAGATGGTACCACCTATTCGCCGAAAAACACAATTCCTACTGTAAAGTTTGGAGGTGGCAACATCATTGTGTAGGGGTGTTTCTCTGCAAATGGCACTGGCAATTTACATGTGATAGATGGTAGAATGAATGCAGAGATGTACCAAAATATTTTGAACAATAATTTATGGGACTCTGTAGAAAAGTTCCAGCTTTGTGAAGGGTGGGTTTTACAATAGGATAACGACCCTAAGCACATGGCGAAGTCTACCAAAAATGGATTGTCAATCACAATATAAAATTATTAGAATGGCCAAGCCAGTCACCTGACTTGAATCCCATTGAAAATTTGTGGCGTTATTTGAAAACTAAAACTCATTCAAGAGCCCCAATGTGCATTCCAGATTTGAAGAAAATTTGTCGAGAAGAATGGGAAAAAATTCCTAAAGAAACATGTGAGTCATTGATTAAGAACTACAAGAAGAGATTGGTTGAAGTGGAACTGAATAACGGTTATGCTACAAAGTATTAAATAAGAATTATCAGTAATTTATGTTTTGTACGAATACTTTTTTCACCCCTAAATATTTATATTTGTATATAAATTCATTAGTCACTATAATTTATTAGTTTCTTTTGCGTATTCTTAGTTTATGTATGTGTATGCAAATATAGTATTGGTATATCCCATTTATGTTCATTAGAAATTAAATAAAGAATTTTGACATGTGCAAATATTTATTTCCCCCCACTGTAACTGTTCAGCAAAAAGGTTTGCTTCATAACCAGTGTTTCAAGTCTATCTCATTGCATAACACTTTGGGCAAGTGTTTTTGCTATAAAGTCAGTCTAACCAATGCTTTGTAAGTAGAATTGTTTGATGGAAACTACTTGGGAGCCCATAATCTACATATTTCTGTATGTGTGTATGCAGTTAGTGAGAAAGAAATATAGTTGAATAAGGTGCTGATTAGTGTAGCATGTATTGACAAGTGTGCATTGCATCGTTTTTAATCATCCAATGCACTAATTTTGGCACATGCACCCTAGAATGGCCATCTCTGGTGCTGAGGCTTTCTTGTGGGCATGTTGGTCTGATACGATGCTTGGTAAGTCACAAAAATTAATAAAAGAGGAAAAAATTACAAAGTATGTGTGTGTGTGTGTGTAGATGTCATAAACCATGTGAATTTGGATACATATGGACTGCACCTGTAATTTAAAGAGATAGTTTTGTGACCCTTTGCGCTAAGCTGATTCTACATATATGTGTGTGTGGAATATGCAGCCATTTACACTATAATTCAATGAATGATCAGTTCAAATTGCAGGAATAGACATTGTTGACATCCATGTGAGATACCTCATGTATATAAATATTTACATACAAACATATATACACATATATATATACTTACACACTTGTATGTATGTGTGCCTGTATGTTTGTATGTAAGTGATTATGTAGTTAGTGATAATCCCCACATTTTTTTTCTACTGTAGGTGCAAGACCTGCCTGAAATTTTGGCAGGGAGAGAGCTAGTCTATTACATTGACCCCAGTGCTTGAGTGGCACTTATTTTATCAACCCCAAAAGATGAAAGGCAAAGCTGACCTTGGGCAAATTTGAACTCAGAAAATAAAGCCAGAAGAAATGCTACTAATCATTTTGTCCAGCATGTTAATGAGTCTGCCAGCTTGCTACTCATTGTTGATAATCATTAATTTTATATGCATATTATTTATCTTCTTGCTTCAGTCATTTGACTGCAGCCATGCTGGGGTACCACCTTGAAGAGTTTTAGTCAAACAAATTAACCTTGGGACTTTTTTAAAGCCTACTACTTATTCTATCAATCTCCTTGGCCAAACTGCTAAGTTACAGGGACATAAACACACCAACACCAGCTGTCAAGTGGTGGTGGCCAGACAAACACAGAAACACACACATTAATATATTCTTTTATTCTTTTATGTGTTTCAGTCATTTGGCTGCAACCATGCTGGAGCATTGCCATCTTAGCAATACCTGGCTGTGTATATTATGACCTCTGTACCTTGAGGGCGTGCCCTGGCAATTGCCACCATTTATCTTTCTCTACCTTACTCTGCCATCCCATCTATTCTCTGATCCTTGTTACTTGTGAGTATACCCTGGCACTTCACCACCATCTCTCTTGTGCTCTCTCTTGCACTTTTGCAGTTTCCCACTCTCTCTCTCTCTCTTTCCATTGCTCTTCTCTCTGGCTGTATCTCCTCTACAGCAGCACACCTGTTTCTGCCATCATTCTCGATCAATCTCTCTCTTCTTGCTTTTCCCTCTGGCTAGGTAACCAAGTATCTCCTTTACATCAGCACAGCTGTTCCTGTCCTCTTTCTTGTACCTCCCTCTTTTCCTCTCCTTCTCCGTCTCTCTTCCTCTCCCTCTCCTTCTCTCTTCCTCCCCTCTCTCTTTTTCTCTTTTCCTCTCTCTCTGGCTGGGTAACCATGTACCTCCTTTATAACAAACCATCTGGTCCTGCCTCTCTATTTCTCTGTCACACTCTAACCTTTCATCATCTGACACAAGATCGCCTCCTCCAGTGCTCCTGCTCCTCTCAAAATACCTTATCTTGCAACTTATTTGGTGATCCTACTGGTGCTGGCACCATGTAAAAAGCATTCAGTTCACACTGTAAAGTAGTTGGCATTTAGAAGGGCATCCAGCAGTAAAAATCATGCCAAAACTGACCTTGCCTGTGCTGGTGCCACATAAAAATCACTCAGTCCACTCTGTGGAGTGGTTGGTATTTGGAAGGACAGCCAGCTGTAAAAACCCTGCCAAAACAGACACAGTAGCCTGGGGTTAGTCTTCTACCTGGCATGCTCCTGCCAACCATCCTACCCATGCATGCATGGAAGATGGACGTAAACAATAATGATGATGATAGTGATGATATATATATATATATATATATATATATATATATATGTATAAATAGAGAAAAGGATAAAGAGAATAATGGTAAAGTTAGAAAAATATTTTATGGATACAGTCTTACAGCTGTTTCAGGGAAGATCCAATGCATCCCTTCATCGGAGACAGAAATAGTAGAGGAATCGATTATTATATCTATAAGCGGAGAGTTATAGTAGGAAGTGAGAGTGAGTGTGATGCGCTGAAAAAAGAAAGAAAAACAGTACTTTAAGTGTAGCTTCATTCCAGTAGTAAGTATCCGTGTAAATAATCCTTGTGGGAATTTTCCGGAGATAGTTGTTGTAGCAAAGGCTGAAATAGCAGAGGTGGATATATGTCATATTGTGTCCGGAGTATACTGCGTATGTTTACTTGAAGGATATCTCAAATCAAGTGAGAGACGTATGCAGGGTAAATAGGTCAAGTCTTAAAGACAGAAGGGGAAGGGGATATTTACCCTGCACACATCTCTCACTTGATTTGAGATATCCTTCAAGTAAACACACGCAGTATACTCCGGACACAATATGACATATATCCACCTCTGCTATTTCAGCCTTTGCTACAACAACTATCTCCGGAAAATTCCCACAAGGATTATTTACACGGATACTTACTACTGGAATGAAGCTACACTCAAAGTACTGTTTTTTCTTTCTTTTTTCAGTGCATCACACTCACTCTCACTTCCTACTATAACTCTCCGCTTATAGATATAATAATCGATTCCTCTACTATTTCTGTCTCCGATGAAGGGATGCATTGGATCTTCCCTGAAACAGCTGTAAGACTCTATCCATAAAATATTTTTCTAACTTTACATTGTTCTCTTTATCCTTTTCTCTATTTATACATACACACACTAATACACGACTTATAATCCCCAATCCTGTTTATACAACGATTGGGGCAAAACTAGCCGGTATACAGCACTTACTCGGTATTACCTGTATCTTTGGGTTTGGTTAAATCCAATACCCTCCTTAACCTTATATATATATATATATATATATATATATATATATGATGAGCTTCTTTCAGTTCCATCTACCAAATTCACTCACAAGGTTTTGGTTGGCCCAAGCTATAGTAGAAGACACTTGCCCAAGGTGCTACGCTGTGGGACCAAAATAAGAACCATGTAGCTGGGAAGCAAGCTTCTTACTACTCAGCCATCTCTGTATCTATTTGATCAAATAAACAACTGGAAAGCCTGTTTACCAGTTTAATGTTGTTCTTTCTATTTTATAACAGATCGTTTCAATAGTATAAGAAGGAATTCCGTTATGTTTTAAAAGAAGTAGAAAGTTTCACCTCGACTTTTAAACATACACTTGTAGCCATTTTTAGTGTTCTGAAGTCAAGGGAAGAGAAGTATGTAGTATAATTTGTTCATTGACTTCAGTTTACATAAAGATAAACATCAACGGTGTAAGCCTGATGTTTATGTACAGAAACAAAAAAGTGTGTTGAGCTAACTTGAAGGAGGTTTATTGTCTCTGATATTCACTACTCTACAAGAAAAGGTCTAATGACTTTGTGGACACCCTGTATATTTGGGGTGGGACTGGTGCTTTGTGGGTGTGATTGTGACATAAGAAGCAAAAGACATACTAGTACCTCTTGCAGATTATTTCATCATTTTAATTGCTTGTTTTTGATTTTAGATATGTTTTAATTTATTTATTTCAAATATTAATTTATTCTAAAATTTTATTTTATTTCAGCAATGAAGTTAAAATTCAACTTACTCCCAGTGAATTTTTCCCATTTTACTTGGATATTTTTTCATTACCAAAGTTTAGTCCATACATCTCAACAACAGTTTCCAGCACTTTCATTTATTTAATAACAACTAGACCCATACAGACTGAAAAAATTGGACCAATTAAAGGTTAATATAGTTAATAATGAAGGCTAAAAAATAATTCACCATGAGATTTAAAAGTATTCTTTTGTAAATTTTATTAACAATGCTGGTTTACTTACTTAAAAAATTATTATGCAAAAATAAGATGAAATCACTGGAATCTGAAATTAGAACTTTAATTGATTTAAATGGAAAAGCTTTTGACTCTGCTTGATGGCTATTGTTTGTAAACATGAAGTTCTCACTTCTGTCATTTAACTCAGCATAAAATTAATTTCTGTAATCACTTTGTGATGTAAGAAATGAAATAAATGCTTAACATATACTATTTCTTGACACTGTTTACTCAAAATCAGAAAAAATCTTAAACAAAAAAAAATCTGTAAACAATGTGGGATCATAATTCATAGGACGCACACAGAACATCTAAGTCGCAAAAGAAAAGGGAAATAAAGAAAGCTTCTAAAATGCAGAAAGTTTTACAAAAATGCTTTATATTTCAAGCACAAAGCTCTGTCTTCAGAAGGAAGCAGTTTAAGAAATGTGTATTCACATCGATTTCGTTATTTTATTTCAAACTGCTTGGCATCTGGGTTAGCAGCAGCAGTAATTCTCCAACTGCTGGTTGTGGTCAGTGTGACATATTTTGGTGCTGGAAAATGGTGCTGGTGACATATGTTATGATGTTGGTCATAGTCATCATGGTGTATTCACAGGGGCCACCAGCCCATCTACAATCAAATATTGATTTTTGGGTTGAGGTGATGGATCGATAAATGAATATATTGAATATAGCACAGTGACTACAACCAACATCATAATATAGGCCACAAACACCATCTTCCACCACTATTACCACATGAAAATATTTTACAACGACCACAACCAACAGCTGGAGAGTTGCTGCTGCTGCTAATCTAGATATAGAGTAGTTTAAAATAAGGAAATCTATGCAAAACCACATTTCTTGCACTGCTTCCTTCTGAAGAGAGGCCTTTGTGCCTGAAATATAAAAGTTGTTTTTTTTTCTTTTTTGTAAAACTTTCTGCATTTTTAGAAGCTTTCTTTATTTCACTTTTCTTTTTCTATTTCAGTACTACAATGCTTTAAGAGAGCTACAAAACTCATAGTAACACATCTATTCATATATATATTCATATATATATGTGTGTGTGTGTATGTATATATATATATATATGTGTGTATATATATGTGTATATATATATATATATGTGTGTGTGCATATATATATATATATATATATATATATATATATATATATATCGATTTAAATAAGAGCTAAAATATGATCCATTGTAAAAACTTTATTATGACCTATGATCATTTCGATGCAATATCTAGATTGATTCATGCATATTATAAAATATGGAATATTGTATCTCTTCAGGGTCGGATTAATTCATAGCAGACAATAAAAATAGACAACATTCATAGACAACATTCATAGTTGTCCTATAATTATATGTAAATAAACAAGTTGAAAAGACATGATACGAAATGAAACTCCCCTTGACCATCAATCTTAGCTTTACATCGCTAATTTTGAATACATAATATCTCATTCATAATATAACTTGATTTTTATAGAACTTTTGTTCATAAATATCTATTGTATTATTTGATACTATTTAGTCTTATGGCTTACTACTTTATATCATAATAATTACTTAATTTTTCAATCATAATTTTATATGTGGATCATTTACGATGAAACTGTTATATTTGTTTACGGTTTTTGCACTATCGATTTAATCCATCAATCCTGGTAATTTTACTCTGAATATTGTATTTAAACTTTATCACTAAGGTAATTAACTTAATTCCAAAGATTTTCAATTGGGTTCATGTCAGGAGATTGGCTCAGCCAAGAAAGCTTTTTGATCCCATTTTCAGTCAGCCATTGTTGATTCCTTTTCACTGTGTGGAATGGAACCCCATCTTCCATGAATAAAAACTCATTTTCCGTTATGTTATCGTGTGAATACATTGGAAGTAGTCTTTGCTTAAGTATTTCAATGTATTTTTCAGATTTTATTGTTCCAACACATTCGATCAGCTCAGAATGACCATTGCTGGTGACAGCTTCCCATACCATTACAGAGATACCATCATGTAGTTGTTTCAAATCAAATTCTTGATTGGGAAGCCTCCAGACCCAAACACGTCCACTGTCTGAAAATAATGCAAATCTGGATTCATCTGAGAAAATCACTCTATCCCAAAATGAACTGGATTTTTCTGACATCTGCTTAGCCCATTTCTTTCTTTTCTTGATATTAATTGGTTGAAGGAGAGCTTTTCTTCTAGCTGCTCGTTCATAATATTCAAGCTTATGCAAATATGTAAAACACGTTTTTGGACTAACTTCTAGCTGTTTTGCAATGTCAGAAGCCTTCCACGATTCTCTTCACTTTTCAAGGGCCCAGGTCAGCTGGGATGAGAATCTGTTGATTCTTTTCCTTGACTTTTGAATTGCACTAATTCTATTAACAGTAGCAAGAGGAATTTGAAAATTTTCAGCAATTTTTCACTGGCTAAGACCAGCCTCAGATTGCCCAACAATATGACCTCTTTGAAAATCAGACAGTTCTGCTGAATTTTTTGTGCACAGTATGGTTACTCTTCACAAATGCTTAATATAATGGCACCTGGAATGAAAAGGAATAATTACATTGTAAATTCTATACTACTGAAAAACATGCTTAGATCAGAAATTTGAAAATTAAAGGTGTCTATTTACTTCCGGCATATCTATATATATGTGTATGTATATATATATATATATATATTTATATATATATATATATATATATATATATATATATATATATATATATATATATATATATATATATGTATATGTATATATATTTACATATAAATGTATAACCCTAACCCTAACCCTCTCTCTGCCTTACTCTCTCTCTCTCTCTCTCTCTCTCCCGATCACCTCTCGCTTCATCAGGACTATAAACTAACGCACGCACCCCGATTCCCCTACTCAATCTTAAAACCTCTGCCGAAGAAATACGAATCTCAGAGGGATGCCCAGATAAGAAATTTTCTGTCTTTTCAACGTCGTTCATACCCTTCTATTTATGCGCAGATCATAACACCTTACTTAGTGCTTTCGCTATTCTGTCTATTTCATTACATGTCATCAAATTCATTCATTTATTCAGGTTTATCACACAGTCACTTATTTCTATAATTCTGTCTTAGATTAGCTGACCGAAAACTCTCAGATTTTTTCAATTCTATTTTACTATTATCAACATTTGCTGTCTCGTTAAACTATGCTACACAAATCCCAAAAGAATATTTTTCTCCCTCATGTTCTGACTTTTAACCTTAACCCTAACCCTCTCTCTGCCTTACTCTGTCTCTCTCAATCTCTCTCTCTTTCGATTACCACTTGCTTTGCCAGGACTATAAACTAACGTACGCACCCCGATTCCCCTACTCAATCTTAATACCTCTGCCTTACTCTGCTCATGGTACACCCACCCTTCCACCCCATCCACTTGTACCGGAAGTTCTTATCCTCTCCACCTGTACCGGAAGTTCCTATCTTCTCCACCTGTACCAGAAGTTCCTATCTTCTCCACCTGTACCGGAAGTTCCTATCCTCTCCCGTCCTTTGGTTGTCTTCCATGAACACTTCTAACGGCTTCACGCCACCCCCACCCCTAAATAGGGTTTATCTCCTCCTATGTAAGGGAGTAATCATATAGTGCAAAAATATGATAGTGTATTGTATGCAGGCTGAATTGAAGGCTACTGTTTGTTTATGAATTCTGACAAATGTGAGCTTTCTTTTCCAGTACATGATGCTGCTGTCTCATGGGTCTCACGGGCCCATACCTCCCACACCCTCAGGGTTGGCACTCTCAATGTCGGCACACTGAAAGGTAGGTCTGGTGAGATTGTTGAGATGCTTTGAACAGAGATGTGTCGATATCTGCTGCATCCAAGAAGTAAGGTGGAGAGGAGGTTCCACTAGGTTCCTCACAGGCAAAGAACACAGGTACAAGATTTTCTGGGCAGGGAACAAAGACGGGGTTGGGGGCGTGGGTATACTTCTTGTGAAGAAATGGGTGGATAAGGTACTCGAGGTAGTCAGAGTATACGATAGAATACTTAAGATTAGATTAGTCCTTCATCATGGGTTAGCAACCATTATCTCAGCCGGGGCTACCCGATGGACAGAAAGACCAATTTTATGACACCCTCTTGCAAACTACCTCGTCAACAAATGACAGGGACCTTCTCTTTGTGGCTGGTGACTTCAATGGGCATGTTGGACAACATGCAGGGGTCTCCCATGGTGTACATGGAGGCTATGGTTTTGGTTCCCACAATGAGGAGGGAACCAGGCTGCTGGAGTTCTGCGATGCAAATGAACTTATGGTTTGCAATACTAACTTCAGGAAACCTGCCAGTCATCTAGTCACATACTGTTCTGGCAGACACACTAGCCAAATTGACTACATCCTCGTCAGAAAAAAGGAAAGATGGCTGCTTATAAATGCCAAAACCTTCCCAGGTGAAGAATGTACCCCAGTGCCACCTGACTGGCTCCCATGCTGGTGGCACACAATAAGCGCCATGCATGCGTGGGTCATTGCCAGTGCTGCCTGACTGGCGCCCCATGCCGGTGGCATGTAAAAAGCACTATCCAAACGTGGCTGAGGCCAGTGCCATCTGGCTGGCTCTCATGCCAGTGGCATGTAAAAAGCACCCACTACTCTCTCAGAGTGGTTGGCATTAGGAAGGGCATCCAGCTGTAGAAACATTGCCAGATCAGATTGGAGCCTGGTGTGGCTTCCTAGCTTGCTAGTCCCCTGTCAAATCATCAAATTTCACATATTTTGGGCTCAGTCGCAATATACTTAGAAGAAAAACTTTACGAGGAAGTAAAGAAAACTTTTGATCAGGAGTACAAGAAATATATCAATAAAAAGTGGAAACGCTTCCTTGATGATTGCTTCATCTTTTGGAGCAGATCAAATGAGGACCTAAGTATATTTAATAATCTACTGAAAACACTTCTCCCATCCATCAAATTCACAACAGAATCCAGTTGCAATGAATATCCACATAATGAATATCCTGGATATCCACATGAAAATACAGAACTCCACAGTCACAACAGGCAGATTTTACAAAAAGACTGACACTCACCAATATCTAAATTTCTACTCTTGCCATTCATCATACATCAAAAGGAACGTCCCATACAGCATGGCAAGATGCATCTGTGCTGTAACATGGTTGTTGTACTTAAGCATATTATCACTTCTCTTTTTCTTAATTCTTACGAACTGGATCAACATGCACAGCCATTGTGGAAGTGTCATCACAATCAATGGGTGTAGGATCAGTCAGCTGACATTTGCAGATGATATGGTGCTCCTTGGCTTATCTGAAAGTGACCTCCAGTGTGCACTAAATGGATTTGCTGCTGGGATGCAAGGCGGGGATAAGAATTAGTGTTGTGAAGACTGAGGCACTGGTGCTCTTAAGAAAGTCTTTCCAGTACACTCTGCATGTTACTGGAATATCACTGAGACAAATGGAGAAGTTGAAGTATCTAGGGACCATATCCACAAGTGATGGAAAGCAGGAAACCAAATTGGATGATAGAATTGTAGGTGCTGGTACAGTAATGTGCCAGTTTGAGCATTTAATCCTCAGAAAAAGAGAGGCTGTAAAAAAGCCAAACTTTCTTCATTTCAGTTTTCATGCCTATCCTCATCTATGGTCATGAATATTGGGTAATGACTGAAAGAGTACAATTGAAAATATAAGCAACTGAAATGGGGTTCCACTAAAAGATCTCTGGGCTAACATTACTCAACAGGGTGCATAACTCAGAGATCAAGGAGTTTCTTTAGGTCAAGCAGCTGAAACACTGAAATGCTGCAACTCCAGTACTACGAACATGATTCTTGAACGCAACAGAAAAGTATCACAAGACAGATTCTCAAGTTAAGCCAACTGGCAGGAGAGCTCGGTGTAGACCACAAGTGATATGATTAGATAATATCTATAGTTTCAGTTGGTCAAGCTTGGGAATCCAGCAGAAAAATTTTATGGCAGGTACTTCTGATAGGACCCTATGGGCAAAATGTCTCAGAACTCTAACCCCATGACCCCACCACCTCAGGAATAGTAGATGGCAAAAGTGGCTGGTTGGATATGTATGTATGTATGTATGTATGTATGTATATATATGTACATGCATATTGATCCATTACAGTCAATTTTACCAATTAGTTTTGCACTAGATGTTAGATAACTGAACAGTTATCTAATACATATGCTCTTCAGGGATGGCAGCAATGGATAAAAATGTGGTAAGTACTCTGTTATTGGAGGCGAGGAAGTATCACATCTTGTTTGATGGTGTTGCACAAAAGAAGAAACAAAGTCGTGGGAGACGACAGTTAAGTGAGGGATTTATCAAGAGTTGTGTCCTTCAGCCCCCATAAAAGAAATTGATTTGTAATGTAGCAAGTATCTGGTGGATAAATGTGTGTGAGCAGTTTGAAGGGGTTTGGTATGTATGTAGGGTTGATTTACATATAGGGAAGTTGGAGGGGGAATTGGGCAGATGATTGAACATTTAATCCCTATGTTTGAGTGCATATGCTTATGTGTACCTATGTGTGTATGGTTTGGTGAAAATTTTACTGAGTTCTCAGGTTGTAATGATGCAAGAACTGATGGTGGGGTCCATAGATAAGCCAACATGTTTCTTCTTTCATGTGGACACAAGATGAAAATCTCGTTTCTGCTATTTTGGTAGATGTGTAGGTCAGGAGAATTTTATTAACATAATTTTTTTTCTTGACATGACATAGCTTGCACTTTCTGCTATAGTTAGATATATATATATATATATATATATATATATATATATATATATATATATATATATATATATATATATATATATATATATATGTATATATGTATATTTATGGTCATTCATGGGTGGGGTCTTATATATGTATATATATATATATATATATATATAAGCCTTCCCCCCATGAATGTCCATGGGATTGCAGCTAGAAAGTTCCCCTCTAAGGCACAAATCCAGGCAAGGTTGTTTGTGGAATACCAGCAGTCACTCATGCATAACAGTCTCCCCCTCTCCACACCACTGATGTTGTCCAAGGGAAAGGCAAAGGCACCAATGATGTTGCAACTCATTACAATGGAGTGAACTGGAGCAATGCGAAAGAAATCGTCATGCTCAAGAACACAACACACAACCTGGTCAGGGAATCAAACTCACAACCTCATGATTGTAAGCTCAACACTCTAACCACTTAGCCACGGATTTCAAATGTACAGGAATAGCTTGCAGCACTCAGAAGAATCTACAACATGAAGTCCACCAACTGTTCAGATGGTTCACAAGAATAGTTGATAGTTTCCATTACCTAGGGGATCAAATTAGTGTTGAATGGGTTTGTAGAGAAATCATAGTGGCCAGACATTTTGGAAGATCTGTAATGTCTGATAAGAAACAAGGTGAGTTTGATGTATTGAATGTGGAATGGCAATTTGCATAAAAGAGAGGGAACACAAAGAGTTGTGAAAATGATTGGAAATTAATATTGTCTACTGATATATGGGAAAATGATTGGGTTGTGTGACATGCAAAAGGATGATGAATGCTGAATGAGAAGATATGCCAAGTGTTGTCACAGATGATAGCCATCAGAAAGAAAGACATGAAATTTAGGAAAAATGTAGAAGTGGGAGCTCTAGTCATGACTTCACAGATGAGATGACATAAGTCTGAGATAAATGGTGATATGATTGGCAGATTCAGCCATTACATATCAGCACGAAACTAATGACTTCTTTTTAAAATCATACATTGTGCAGTAATGGTAGGTAAAAGAAAATCTCAGGACTTGAAATGTTGTTAAAATTTTTCTCTTTTTCTCTTCATCATCATCATCACCACCACCCCGCTGCCACCACCTCCACCACCACTACCACTGTTGCCACCATCACTGCTGCCTGCTGCAGCCACTGACACCACTACCACCATCATTATCATCTTTATCATTAATGCTGTTCTTAATTATTATTATTACTAAATGTGAATGGTAATTATTTACACAAAATATGAACAGAAGCAATGTTGTCAAGTGCTTTCCAAGCATGACGACACATTCCCCAGTTTAATAATAAATTGACAAAGAACTTTTTCAGAACTTTCAGATGAACTGAAAGTTATACACTCATATCATCTCATATCACACTATATCATATCATATGTGTGTGTATGTATTTGTATGTGTATCTATGTGTCTGTCTATACATATATATGCCTGTGCATATGCATATGTGTGCATACATATACATACATACATTATATATACATATATATATATATATATATATATATATATATATATATATATATATATCGTTTGTAGAAAACATAGATCCAGAGAAGAAGTGCAGTATCTATTTTTTCTGAGAAAGGCCAGTTTATGGGATTGCCCAACAGGTTTTTGAGGTCTGACGATACGCCATAAAGTTAAAACCTTAATGGATGTGAAACTCAGGGTAATCCCATAAACCAGCCTTTCCCAGAAAAAAAAAATATATATAGAATCATCATCCTCATCATCGTTTAACGTCCGCTCTCTGTGTTGAATGGTTTGATAGGAGCTGGCCAGGCAGGAGGCTGCACCAAACTCCTGTCTCCCTTGGCAGGGTTTTTACAGCTGAATGCCCTTCTTAAAACCAACCATCTAGCAGAGTGGACTGAGTGGGTTTTACATGGCACAAGCACAGGTCAGGTCAGTTTTGGCATGGTTTTTACAGCTGGGTGCTTTTTATGTGGAATCAGCCCTATGTATATATACACACATATCATCATCATCATCATCATTTAATGTCCATTGTCTATGCTGGTATGGGGTGGATAGTTTGACCAGGGATGACAAGCTGGAAGGCTGCACCAGACTCCAGTCTTATTTGGCACGGTTTCTACAGCTGGATGCCCTTCCTAACACCAACCACTCTGAGAGTGTAGTGGGTGCTTTTACATGCCACCGGTATGGGTGCCATTTGTGTAATACCAGTATCTTCCACAACTGTGATTTTACTTGACTTGATGGGTCTTCTTCTCAAGCATGGCATAATGCCAAAGGTCTTGGTCATTCTTCATTGCCTCTGTGAGGCCCAATACTCAAGAGGAGCTTTCCACATGCCACTGGCATCAGCCACTTTGCCTCTGTGAGGCCCAATGCTCGAAAGGTGCTTTCTATGTGCCACCAGCACAGGTACCAGTTACATGACACCAGCATCAGCCATACTATGATTTCACTTGGCTTGATGTGTCTTCTCAAGCACAGCATACTGCCAAAGTTCAAAGATCATGCTTCAGCACCTCGTCCCATGTCTTCCTGGGTCTACCTCTACCACAGGTTCTCCCTAAAGTTAGAGATCGGTACTTCTTTACACAGCTGTCCTCATCGATACGAATCACATATATGTATGTATGTGTATGTATATCATCATCATCATCATCATTTAACGTCCACTTTCCATGCTAGCATGGGTTGGACGATTTGACTGAGGACTGGTGAACCAGGTGGTTACACCAGGCTCCAATCTGATTTGGCAGAGTTTCTACAGCTGGATGCCCTTCCTAACGCCAACTACTCTGAGTGTAGTGGGTACTTTTATGTGCCAACGGCACGAAGGCTAGTCAGGTGGTACTGGCAACGGCCACACTCA
>NC_142947.1:29544987-29562487 GCF_046866305.1 Octopus bimaculoides | reverse complement strand
TCAGAAAGTCATGAAGCCATTCTCCCAATTTTCCAACTATGCCGAGATCACGCAGTTTGTGACATATCATTCCATGATCGACTTTATCAAAGGCCTTTGCAAAGTCGAGATATATCACTTCCACATTTGAGTAGTTAAGTAGCTGTTTCAGCACCCAGTCATAGTGTTGTAAGAGCTGAGTCAGGCAGCTTCTTCCTGGTCGGAAAACAAGTTGGGTGTCAGGCAGCAAGTCTATATATATTTATTTATGAATGTGTGTGTATGTATATATATATATATATATATATATATATATATATATATATATATATTTATAAAGGTATATATAATATTTATGAATGTATATATATATATATATATATATATATGTGTGTGTGTGTGTGTGTGTGTGTGTGTGTGTGTGTTACCAATATAATTCAGTTATTTCATGGAATAACTAGGTATTTCATGAATTACCTGGCTGAATCAGTTAAAGTTTATAAAATTATTACATTCTACAATTTAACTTATTATTTTTATAGAATAATTAGTTGTTTTATAAATTAATTGATGATAAGTAGTTGTAGTCTTTAGAAAATGCCTGTTTTTATTTTCAGTAAAAAATATTACAAAAACTTTATGCAAAACCTTCATTTTATTCTTAATAAAATAAATTCCTGCTTGTTAAAAAATGCATGCTTGTAAGAAACTTATTTTAAATACAAAATTTTACAAAGACTTTATTCAAAAACATTCATTTTATTTTTAATCATTTACTAGAACAAGGATTGCTGTGATGGTACTTAGAATTACATTGCATATTATTTTTGAAGCAGGTACACTTTTTAGTATCACACTGTGTTTTGCACAAACACTTTTTACATCTTTGTCTAGTGCCAGTACTTTGAGCTGTTGCAACAGACTGAAGTGATGTCTCAATATTCGGAACTTCTTCCATAGAAATTAATTCTTTGCTCACATACACTGAACTGAGATCAAGAGTACAGCTGTTTGATTTGGCCATTCTTTGTTCCTAACTAGAAAAATCCATCGCTGTTTTTTCCATGATGACAGCTAAAATAGATCTAGCATTTCCTTTTCCTCTATCAACTTCAGGTAGAGGAATGTGGACTGTAATACCTACAGATACCTCACAATAGAATTTGTCAGTCATTAATTTCATTTTCTTAGCCTGAGTTTCCAGACATTCTTTAGTTGCATGTCTTTCTTTCTCAATATTTATTTCATTTAAACACAACCTGTAGACCTTCCATACAATTTTTGTCTTCTGTGTACCAGACTTCTGAGCATGATACCTGGATAGGCTGCTCACATTTCCAGCAAAATAGGTTGTCTTTGCAATTTTTTGAACACACAACACACACTTTTACAGTTTGATTTGGAGATGTTTCTTCAACGGAAACGGCATCATCATGTTCAGAGGATGCGGTAATAGCAATCAAGGCATTTTCAAATTGTTGTTCATCGTCCACTGATTCAAACACTTCCCTTAGAATAGGAGTTCGGGAGAGTCCAACTCTAGGAGCACAGAAAAACATAGCCTCATAAGGCGTTCTCTTTATACCAGAATGAAGCACTGTGTTTTTCATGAACTGAATAAATTTTAGCCCATAACTCCATGATGTAGGCTGGTTGTCTTGCATCCAAGATGTTAACATATTTTCGATGTCTTGGTTGACTCTGACTATGTCTTATTTTACCGTGTACGATCTTAAGCTCCAGCCAAGTTATTTTCAAGTCGTCTATAAGTTTATTACAAAATTCCCTGCCGTTGTCGGACTGCAGAATACATGGAGCACTGAGCAATAAAAATATATCGAGCAACGGTGTGGTGACTTCTTCTGCCCTCTTTGTTTGAAGAGGTCTTAAGCTAAAATAAATTCATAGTTTCCATCAGGTTGACACTGGAAATCTATAAGGTCTACTTGACATCTTGAATTTATATATAATGTGTATATATATATTATGTATGTGTGTATATATATATATGCATATGTATATTTATATATATATATATATATATATATATATATATATATATATATATATATATATATAATGTATGTATATATATATATTATGTATGTATGTATATATATATATATATATATATATATATATATATATATTTATATATAATATAATATATATATATATATATATATATATAAATTTAAAAAATGGAGTAAACGCATGTTATAACTGCATACTTTTATTCCGACATATGTTTCGAAGAATTACAATTTATGCGAACCATAGGAATCGGCGATGTTAAAAATGTAAACTTCTCCTCAGGGAAATGTATATAAATATGCATGTATATATGCTTGATTGGATGCATGTATATTTTTGTGCACAGATATATTTATGCAATTTGTTAATATATATTCATATATGAGTGTATTTGTGAATATGTATGTGTGCGTATATATATATATATATATATATATATATATATATATATATATATATATATATATATATATATATGTATGTATGTGTGTATGTGTGTGTATGTGTGTATATATATGTATATATGTATATATATATATATATATATATATATACATATATATATATATATATATATATATATATATATATATATATGTATATATATATGTATATATATGTGTATTTTTATATATATATATGTGTGTATATATATGTTTATATGTGTAGATGCATATATATGTGTATGTGTATGTGTGTATATGTTTGTATTTATGTATATATGGGTATGGATGTGTATATATGTGTATGTGTGTGTATGTATGTATGTATATATATATATATATATATATATATATATATATATATATATATATATATATATATATAGTTTTAGGAAAAATAACCAATTTTCAAGAACTCATCGATGAAAATCCACTATCACATATAGAAAAATTAATAATTAAAAGCACAATAAATGAGTATAATATAAAGTAAAGTAAATATCATAAGATAAATATAATAAATATAATAATATTATATTTATTATATTATATTTATCTTATGATATTTACTTTACTTTATATTATACTCATTTATTGTGCTTTTAATTATTAATTTTTCTATATGTGATAGTGGATTTTCATCGATGAGTTCTTGAAAATTGGTTATTTTCCCTAAAACTATATATATTTTATATATACTTTATCTATAAGGCTCAATTTAATTTTAATTTTTTATAAATTGATTTTAATTGAGTTTTTTACCTGTAATTTTGGATTTTGTCCCTAATAATATTATTATATATATATATATATATATATACATATGTATAATATGTATATATACATATGTATATATGTATGTGTATATATTGATATATGGATATATATGTGTGTGTGTATGTATGTATATGTGAGTGTGGGTTTTTACGTAGGTGTGTATATAAATATGCATATATGAATTTATTGGAGTATATGTGGGTTTGTTTGTATATATATGCGCATACACATAAGTATAAATGATTATATAGATTCATCTCAATATTTTCATAGAAAAACAGGATTAACCCCATTTATAATGCCTTATTACATAACATTCCTCTCCAAAATTTTATTATTGGATTTATATCATCCTATCTACTCCCAACTCTACACTCTGAATTTCCCTTCCCTTTTTTTTTTTTTTTCTTCCTTTGTTGTCCAACCTACTATCTGGTAGCGTCCTAATCTCCAACGGTTTTTTCAAATGAATTACGTTATAACCTTATCCAACTATAGTTTTCATACTTGGTTATAATGTCTTACGTTTAAGCTGGTTCCCATACATTTCCCTGAGGAGAAGTTTACATTTTTAACATCGCCGATTCCTATGGATCGCATAAATTGTAATTCTTCGAAACATATGTCGGAATAAAAGTATGCAGTTATAACATGTGTTTACTCCATTCTTTAAATTTATATATACTCAAATACCCAAAATATCAAGGAGTTTCTGCCTCACAAACAGGAGTTACACTACAGTTATTATTTTGTGATCTTTGCTACCCTGGTTTCTATTAACCTATTTATTTTATCTGAATTATTCTTAATTAAGAGAAAATAAATACATATAATTAAATATATATATATATATATATATATAAATATATATATATATATATATATATATATATATATATATATATATATATATATATATATATATATATATATTTATATATATAATGTATGCATATATATTATGTATGTATATATATATATATGTATGTATGTATGTATGTATGTATATATATATATATATATATATATATATATATATATATATATATATAATGTATGCATATATATATGTATGTTTATATATATATATATATGTTTGTATATATATATATGTATGTATATATATATATATATAGATATATATATATATATATATATATATATATATATATATATATATATAAATGTAGTTTATATATATAAACGTAGTTTCCTTAAGGATTCAGGTTCCGGGTATATAAATAAGAAATCCCTTCTAAATTGTCTCAATCTATTCTCCGCTGACATAACTACGACGAAGTCTCCAAGATTATGTCGCAGATAAGATAGAGATTTTTATTTATTTACTGCCTCAACATTTTTCTCAAACTTTTTGCGCTTTAGTCTGTTCTCCAATATCTATCTGTTTCTCGCCATGAAATTCAATTGAACTCAGTTTTTGTCTTGAATTCATACTTATTCATTTTCCTTACTTTATTCAAAATCTTATCGCTCCTTCCTTTAAAATTACGATCTAAGCTTATCCATCTTTCCTTGTACAAAGGCTTCCTAAACTCATGCTATTTATTTATTTATTTATTCTATTTTCTTAGGTTTCATTGCTCTTTTAAAATTACGATTTAAGCATTGTTGTCTCTCAAATATTTAGAATCTACGATTATGAAGTCTTTCTCCTGGCTGTGGTACAGCCGCCCTCCCACCCCCTCCACCGGAAGTTCATTCCTGTCATCCTCGGCTGTCTCCCGGAACCCATCTAGTGGCCTCACACCATCCCCTTCCCTACCTTTGGGTTGCGCATAAAGTTTGTGTAATGTTTGCAGGTTGTAGGTACTGTTTTGCTTATGAATTCTGCCAATTGCAAGCTTTCTTTTCAGGTACACGACACTGCTTTTCCCCTTCCTAGGCTACAGGCCCACACCCCCAACACCCATACTGTTAGGATTGACACTTTCAACGTTGGCACACTGAAAGGTAGGTCTGGTGAAACTGTTGAGATGCTTGAACGGAGACGCGTGGATATGTGCTGCATCCTGGAAGTAAGATGGAGAGGAGGTTCTGCGAGGTTCCTCACAGGCAAAGAACACAGGTACAAGATTTTCTGGGAAGGGAACACTGACGGGGTCGGGGGCGTAGGAATACTTCTAGCAGAGAAATGGGTGGATAAGGTAATCGAGGTAGTTAGAGTGTGTGACAGAGTACTTAAGATTAGACTAGTGCTTCATCATAGATTAGCTACTGTCATCTCAGCCTATTCCCCTCAACCGGGGCTCCCGGATGGGCTGAAAGACCAATTCTATGACACCCTCTTGCAAACTACCTCGTCGACGAGTGACAGGGACCTTCTCTTTGTGGCTGGAGACTTCAATGGTCATGTCAGACGCCGTGCTGGAGGCTTCCATGGCATACATGGAGGCTATGGCTTCGGTTCCCGCAACGAGGAGGGAACCAGACTGCTGGAGTTCTGTGATGCAACCGATCTTATGGTCTGCAATACCAACTTCAGGAAACCTGCCAGTCACCTAGTCACCTACCGCTCCGGCAGACACTCTAGCCAAATTGACTACATCCTCGCCAGAAATAGGGAAAGAGGGCGGCTTATAAATGCCAAAACCTTCCCTGGCGAAGAATGTACCCCACAACATAGATTAGTAGTTAGCGACTTCGGGATCAAGGCAAAATGGATGCCCAGAAGTAGACCGGCTTGGAGGAGAAGGGTGTGGAAGCTTAAAGACCCTACAAATGGACAGAGACTTAGAGACAAGTTACTTGAAGTATTTGACGAAATAGAAGGGGATATAGCATCATACAACGTGGAAGACAATTGGAGTTTTCTGCGGGACAACCTGTTGAGAGCCACCGACCAGATCTGTGGCTGGTGTAAAGTCCCCTCTCGACCCAGAGTAACGTGGTGGTGGAACAAGGAGGTAGACGGAGCTATTAGACAAAAGAAACAGGCTTGGAAGGACTGGAAGAACGGTGGTAGCAGGGAATTGTACCAATCTGCCAGAAGGGAAGCTAGGCGACAGGTTTATTTAGCCAGAGGGGAAGCAGATAAGAAAAGATTTACCAATGTTCTGCGTCGTGAGGACCAAAGACTCGAGGTATTTCGTGTTGCAAGACAGTGTAGGAGAGAAAATAGTGATGTCGTAGGAGAGAAATGTGTTCGCATGGATGATGGTACGCTTGCACTAAATGAGGCTGCAAAGAAAGAGGTCTGGAGATGCCACTACGATAGATTGCTTAATAAAGAGAATGAATGGGAGAAAGAGAGCCTACCGTATGTCGACCCAACAGAGGGACCAGCTATCCGAGTTGATAGTACCAGGGTAGATAAAACAATTAAGAGTATGAAGACAAGGAAAGCCCCTGGCCCATCAGGAATCACTGCAGAGATGCTCAAAATATCTGGCAGTGTTGGCTACAGCCTAGTCACCCGTATTACGAACTAGGTGCTACACGAAGGAGTCATACCCAATGACTGGTGTAGCAGCACTATAGTCAACTGCTACAAAGGTAAAGGTGATGCTTTAGATACAAATAACTACAGAGGCATCAAGCTGTTAGATCAGGTTATGAAAGTTACGGAGAGGGTCATAGCCCAACTAATTAGGGAGCGAATCAATTTAGATGAGATGCAGTTTGGGTTCGTGCCAGGTAAAAGTACTACTGATGCCATATTTCTGGTAAGACAGCTGCAGGAGAAATACCTAGCCAAGGATAAACCTCTGTACCTGGCTTTCGTTGACATGGAGAAAGCCTTTGACAGGGTCCCCCGATCCCTTATCAATGAGGAAACTTGGGATAGAATAATGGTTAGTGAGAGCTGTGCGAGCCATGTACAGAGATGCTGCCAGTAAGGTGAGGGTTGGAAATGAGTACAGTAATGAATTCCGGGTAGAGGTAGGGGTCCACCAAGGTTCTGTCCTCAGCTCCCTCCTATTTATCATAGTCCTCCAGGCGATCAGAGGAATTCAAGACAGGTTGCTCCAAGGAGCTCCTCTATGCTGATGACCTTGCACTAATTGCGGAGTCACTTTCAGAACTAGAGGAGAAGTTTCAGGTGTAGAAGCAAGGACTAGAATCAAAGGGCCTTAGAGTCAACCTAGCTAAAACCAAAATCCTAATAAGTAGGAAGGTAGATAAAGCACAAACCCCTGAGTAGATGGCCCTGCTCAGTATGCAGTAAAGGAGTAGGTAGTAACTCTATAAGATGTACCCGGTGCAAGCTATGGACACATAAGAGGTGCAGCAATATCAAAGGCAGATTAACTAGGAAGTTAGTTTTTGTATGTGGCAGATGTTCAGGTGCAATAAACACTGTAAACAAACAGGAAACAACTTCTATCTCATTCCAGGGAGAAAAACTAGAGGTAGTCGATAGATTCCGCTATCTGGGTGACCAAGTTAGTAGTGGGGGTGGGTGCGCAGAAAGTGTAGCTGCTAGAATAAGAATAGCTTGGGCAAAGTTTAGAGAGCTCTTACCTCTGCTGGCAACAAAGGGACTCTCACTAAGAGTGAAAGGCACACTGTATGACGCATGTGTACGAACAGCCATGCTACATGGCAGTGAAACATGGGCTGTGACTGCTGAGGACATGCGTAAGCTAGCAAGCAATGAAGCCAGTATGCTCCGTTGGATGTGTAATGTCAGTGTGCATACTCGTCAGAGTGTAAGTATCTTGAGAGAAAAGCTGAACATAAGAAGCATCAGTTGTAGTGTGCAAGAGAGACGATTGTGCTGGTATGGACATGTGGTGAGAATGGATGAGGATAGCTGCATGAAAAAGTGCCACACCCTAACAGTTGATGGAACCCGTAGAAGAGGTAGGCCCAGGAAGACCTGGGCTGAGGTGGTGAGGCAAGACCTTCGAACATTAGGCCTCACCGAGGCGATGACTACTGACCGAGACCTTTGGAAATGTGCTGTGCATGAGAAGACCCGGCAAGCCAAGTGAGATCGTTGCCAGTGCCCCTGGACTGGCTCTTGTGCAGGTGGCACATAAAAGACACCATTTTGAGCGTGGCCGTTGCCAGTACTGCCTGACTGGCCTTCGTGCGTGTGACACGTAAAAGCACCCACTACACTTTCTGAGTGGTTGGCGTTAGGAAGGGCATCCAGCTGTAGAAACTCTGCCAAATTAGATTGGAGCCTGGTGTTGCCATCCGGTTTCACCAGTCCTCAGTCAAATCGTCCAACCTATGCTAGCATGGAAAGCGGACGTTAAACGATGATGATGATGATGATGATATATATATATATATATATATATATATATATATATATATATATATATATATATATATATATATATATATATATATATATGTATGTATATATATATATATGTATATATATATGTATGTATGTACATGTATACATACATATATATATATATATATATATATATATATATATATATATATATATATATATGTATATATATGTATAAATATGTATATGTATGTGTCTGTGTGTCACACAAACACGCATACAACTACACACACAAGGGCATAAATGACACACGTACAAGCACGCACGTACATAAGCAAAGACACATGCACACACACACATACACAGGAACGCACATATACACAACATACACACACATACATACAGACACACACACACAGATACACACACGCACACGCACACACACTATGCACATACACACACACATACTCAAAAACTGCCTGCCCACTTTCTACTGACCATTGTCCACAACCATTCCCAAATTATTCCTGCTACTAATTCCTTCCACAACGTCAACCGACACACACACACACACACACACACACACATACACACACACACACTAATAGATAAACAGCCAAACCACACACACACACACATACATACATACGTACATACACGTTCTGTTATTACACACACACACATACGGACCCGCGTGCACGCACACATACTTACCTCCCTCTTGCACTCTCCTGTCTTAGAAAGAACTTTTCTTCCACCCTTTTCCTTCCGGTCATTCCACAATGTAACCTCGTGGATATCGTTGGCGATTTTTTTCTTCCTCCATCTTTCTCTTCTTTGGACTTTCTTTGTTTCCGACAAAGAGCTCCGCTCGAAATGTCAAATTGTCTTACTTTCCATTCCCAAGTGTCTAGTAACACAATCTGTATCACGTCCTCACGTTGTTGTTTTATGTTGTTTTTTTGTCTTTTTCCTTTTTTGAACTTATATATATATATATATATATATATATATATATATATATATATATATATATATATATATATTATATATACATATATATATATATATATATATATATATATATATATATATATATATATATATATATATATACATATATATATATATATATATATATATATATATATATATATATATATATATATATATATATATATACAAATATATATATAGGTGCAGGAGTGGCTGTGTGGTAAGTAGCTTGCTTACCAACCACATGGTTACGGGTTCAGTCCCACTGCGGGGCACCTTGGACAAGTGTCTTCTACTATAACCTCGGGCTGACCAAAGCCTTGTGAGTGGATTTGGTAGATGGAAACTGAAAAGAAGCCCGTCATATATATGTGTATATATATATATATATATATACATATATATATATATATATATATGTATGTGTTTGTATATGCTTGCGTGTCTGTGTTTGTCCCCTCAACATCGCTTGACAACCGATGCTGGTGTGTTTACACCCCCGTAACTTAGCAGTTCGGCAAAAGACAATGATAGAATAAGTACTAGGCTTACAAAGAATAAGTCCTGGGGTCGATTTGCTCTACTAAAGGCAGTGCTCCAACATGGCCCCAATCAAATGACTGAAACAAGTAAAAGAATAAAAGAGTAATATATATATATATAAGCATGTATGTATATATGCGTTTGTGTGAGAGTGTGTATATATATATATATATATATATATAATTCCAATAGAAGTTATGTTGGCTTCATCCCAGGAAATACTGGTTTAATACCTAATATTTTGAGAGGACATTAATATTAATAAAATAATATATTTATATATAAACTATGGTTTATGATCATGCAAATGAAGAATAAGAAAATGGAGATATTTAAGTTAATAAGAGTTTATTATCAGCAAAACAGCGATCATTACAGCTGTTTCAGTTAAGCTTAGTGAAGTTAAATAAGTATTAATATCATGTTTCTGAGCTTAATCTCTTCAGAGAGAGGAAAAATATACCCTCAGATATTTTGTGTGTTAGTTTCTTGAATCATCACAGCAGACTGAATAATACTGTTTATCATTGGTAATGGTATATGTCTAGGCAAGGGGGTTACAGATTAGTTGTAAGTAAGATCATCATCATCATCATCATCATCATCCAGTGTTTTAAATCCAGGTTTTGTCCCCATTAACGGGGGTAGCCGGATCTACCTCAATGCCATAGAAACCACCATCACACCATCTCACCAGATATAGTACGCAAATATAACTAGGGTAATGAATAGTCAATAAATAGAGATTAAGGAGTAAATTACAATTTAAATAAAGTACAAAATGTATAAGTTATATATAAGACTGAGAAAACTTATGTATATATTAAAAAAATACACTCATACTTGCTACCACTTGATCATACATTCATCTGTTAATTCAGTATATATATATATATATATATATATATATATATATATATATATATATATATATATATATGTGCGAGTAGCACATAAAAGACACCATTTCAAGCGTGGCCGTTGCCAGTACTGCCTGACTGGCCTTCGTGCGGGTGACACGTAAAAGCACCCACTACACTCTCTGAGTGGTTGGCGTTAGGAAGGGCATCCAGCTGTAGAAACTCTGCCAAATTTAGATTGGAGCCTGGTGTTGCCATCCGGTTTCACCAGTCCTCAGTCAAATCGTCCAACCCATGCTAGCATGGAAAGCGGACTCATGAAAAGCTTCTTGACTCAAACATTAGGAACAAAGTGCAATTAGAAAAGTTGGTCAGAAAGTAGAGTTGCAAAAAGAATTCAGAAGGTTTAAAGACACTTGGTGGAGAAATTTGTCCGAGGAAGTACAGGCAACCTATGACAGGAAAGACATTAAAAGTTTCTATAGTTTATTGCGGCAAACTTTTGGACCACAATCTTCATCATCATATGTTCTCTTGAAGTCGAAAGATGGAAATGGGGTTATTAAAGATCCTCCTGGAATAATGAATAGATGGAGAAAACACTTTGCAAATCTTTTCCACAATCCACCTGTAGTGAACATAGATATCATAAACAGCATTCTGCAAAGAGAGATGGATGATACACCTTCCATTGAAGAAGTAAATCTGGCATTATGTGAACTGAGATCAGGTAAAGCTCTTGGATTGGATGGTATTCCAGTTGAAATTCTGAAAGCAAGTGGAGATCATATTTCATCTGAAATTCATAACCTGATAACTCGAGTTAGGAATGAATCTTCTGTGCCACAAGTATGGATAATGGCATTCGAATCTATGTATACAAGTGTAATGGCCTGAAAGCAATATGTGGTAATTCTAGAGAGATAATTCTTCTGGCACATACTGGGAAGATACTTTCAAGGATCATGTTAGATCATCATGTTGAGAATGTGTGTCCACATGTGATTCCTGAAGAACAGTGAGCGAGGAACAATGGACATGACATTTTCTGTGAAGCAGGTGCAAGAGAAATGGTTAGAGGAACAAATACCACTACACGAGATCTTCATAGATTTAATAAAGGCATTTGACTTGGTAAATAGGGAGGCACTCTGGATTGTTTTGTGTAAACTTGGTCGTCCAACACATTTTGTGAGCATTTTTAAGGAACTACACAGAAACATGAAAGCTCAGGTAGTCTTTAATGGTGAGCTATCTCATGAATTTTCGGTGGACAATGGTGTCAAACAGGGAGATATTCCTGCCCCTACACTTTCTCTATTTATTTTGCTGTATTATTTTGGTATGCTTTCAAGGATTGCAACAGAGGAATTGGAATCAGATTTCAGACATCTGGTTGTATTTTTAATTTGACCCGGTTTAACTGCAAAGCAAAGACTTTCAAAAGATTTGTCAGAGAATTACTTTTTCTGATGATGCTGATTTGTTGGCACACTCAGAGAGGGATATGCAACATTTAATGGATAGATTTTCCACTGCATTTGTACATTTCAGACTCACAATTAGTTTGGGGAAAACCAAAGTAATTTTTACTCCTGTTTTTACCTTTGTTTGCCTAGGAAGCACACTGTCAAGAGATGGTAGGCTTGATGCAGAGATATACTATCGAATAAGGGAGGGAAGTGTTGCGTTTTGAGAGCTCAAAAAGTGAGTATGGGCGGATAGAGGGATTCTCCTGCAGACAAAAATCAGTGTTTATAAAGCGTGTGTATTGACTGCTCTTCTTTATTCAAGTGAGTCGAGGACCACTTACAAGCATCACATAAAAATGCTGGAGAGATTTCATCAAAAGTGCCTCAGATGTATCTTAGAGGTGAAGTGGGAATGTTTCATATCAGATACAGAGGTTTTGTGCATGGCACATTGTAGCTCAATTGAACAACATGTTATCTTGGCTCAAATGAGATGGACTGGACATGTTATTAGAATGAAAGATGAGCGTTTGCCAAAGCGTCTTTTTTATGGTGAGCTCAACTCTGATAAGCGACCACAACATAAGCTGAGGAAAAGGTATAAAGACTGTGTAAAGGAAAACCTGAAGAAACTAGATATGAACAAAGGTGATTGGGAAAATGATACTCTAGATCGGAACAAGTGGAGAGGTGCTGTTAGGACTTATTGCAATGCCTGGGAGGAAATGATGATTCAGCACTCTGAACTTAAAAGGGCCTGTCGCAAAGGAACAATCAGAACTGTAATCAACAGTGAACATTGGATGTGTATTATATGTGACCATGTTCTGTTATCAAAAGCAGGATACATGAACCATATGAAGTTACATGAAAATCGTAATGCCCAGATAGGTAATGATCTTGAACACCAACCAACTCTTATGACTTGTCAGATGTCAAAAAACTTGTAAGACAATATCTGAACTTAAAAGACATATGCTAGTTCACAAAGACATTCCTTCAGAATCATATTCTTGCTCTTTATATATATATATACATATATATATATATACATATATATATATGACTCTGTGTGTGTATATATATGTATATATGTATATATGTATATATGTATATATGTATATATATATATATATATATATATATATATATATATATATATATATATATATATATATATATATGTATATGTCTTCCTTATATATGTGTATATATATCTGTACATATATATGTATGTATGTATATATATGATAAGGAGAAAATGGAGAGGTAATTAATAAAATTATTTATTAATTATAAAATATGGCAACATCTCTGACAGCTACTTCAATTCAGAAATCATTAGATAATTAATTTATAAAATTAAAGTCATTATAAGGTGAATCTCTTCATAGGTAGTGAGGATATACCAATTAAAAATACATGTTAAGATAATGGCTATGAAACCGTTAAGAGTTTCATAGCCATTATTTCAACATGTATTTCTAATAAGTATATCCTCACTACCTCTGAAGAGATTCACCTTATAATGATTTTAACTTTATAAATTAATTATCTAATGATTTCTGAATCAAAGCAACTGTCAGAGATGTTGTCATATTTAATAATTAATAAATAATTTTACTAATTGCCTCTCCATTTTCTCCTTATTCTTTAAATATATATATATGAAACACGGTTTAAATGGTTACCTTATGGTTGATCTTTCTATAGATTGGTAACTAACCAATATTTTCATTGGATTTATCATCCCTTAATGAGGTTTATTACCTTTACTTGATACTATATATGTGTATATATGTATGAATATATATATATGTATGCATGTATATATGTGTATATATATGTGTACATATATATATATCTATGTATATATATGAATATATATAGATGTATATATATATACATGTTTTAATTAATAATATATATATACCATTGGTTCTTAATTCATCTCCGAAGAGTGGAATTACTGATAGTAAGCTGATCTTTTGATCACTTTGTGATTATAGTAATATCCGCGAAACGGTCGTCAGATATTTAACTCTTTAAATTTTAGGTTTTTTTATATTTTATATTTTAGACTTTACAATATTCATGCTTAATTACGCATACATTTTTATACGCATTTATATTCACACATATATTTATCGACATTCATATTTTTATACATATTTATATTTATATTTCGCATATTTATATTTTAAATTTTAAATTTATTATATTACCATGTCATATTGGATATATATCTTTCGAAATATTAAATATTGATTTCCTGAGTATATTATTGACAAGTTTATGAATTTATTAATAATATAAAATTTTGTATATACACATTTATTTGCTCAAAATAATTGAGCACTCAATATAATTTCAGTTATATATTTTCTTAGAATATTACTTATAAAAGTTATATATATATTGATGTATATATATATATATATATATATATATATATATATATATATATATATATATATATAGATGTATATGTATAGATGTATATAAATAGATTTATATGTATACATATGTATATATGTATATATATATATATATATGTATATATATATGTATGTATATATATATATATATGTTTATATATATATATATATATATATATATATATATATATATATATATATATATATATATATATATATATATATATATATATATATATATATATACCGGAGTAAGCACATGAAACTCAGAGTAACAGTTTTTTTGTTATATTTCTGCTGCTTTTAAATAAAGTATATATATATATATATATATATATATATATATATATATGTATATATATATATGTATATATATGTATATACATAAGTACCATAAGAACCTTTAACACAAACCAGATGGAGAGGGATGTAGGTGGACCAGTTGGCATAGGATTGCAATTTTGAAAAGGTCTATTATTGCTGTTAAGGACAAAGTGAAAACCTGTTTTTTTGTTCAGTTGTTTCTAAGCACATTACATGTGCGTGTATGTGTGTGTGTGTGTGTGTGTGTGTGTGTGTGTGTGTGTGTGTGTATGTGTGTACCATAACCCATACATATATATTTAGCACTGGTTAGTAAAATACCTGATAAGCACTCTGAACTGAGGCCCAAATTTCCCATCTGCTCTAGGCCTTTTTCCAGCTTTGCATGGGCCTGATACACAAACATTCGAACTAGTGATAAGTAAGATTTTTGGTATATCTTTGACTCGTTATTAGTAAGAAGGGAAACATGTGAGCAGTTACAGAATTTACTTGGAATGGCAATAGTTGTATGTTATTCATGATCACTGTATCATTTATAAATATGAAGCTCACTTCTTGAAATCCTCCAATTATCCTGGATAATAAAAACAAATTTAATTGGTAGCTAATATTGTTTCTTTTTTCATAAGCAATGGAATTCATCTACAAACATTATTTTGGATTAATGAACCCCCAGAAACAGCTGTTGGATCTCTAATACTTTTCCTCAGCCACTTTAATTCTCTATATCATTTGTATTCTGTGTAAGTCAGACTTTTTGGATATAAACATATTGTTGCCATTATGCAAAAGTGTTCAAAACGTTGCTTTTTCAGAAAATGAAAAATTGGTTTCACCATTCCATTTCTTTATCCATAGCAACAGTTTCAGCTTAACAACAATACTTTGTTGGGTGCATAAAATTGTAACTCCTTGCATATATGACATTTTCAGTCAGAAATATTTTTTCAAAACTGTCATATGTGGAACTTACTACACTTTTGAAAAATGCTAAACCATTGTACTAAATTATTTACATTATTGACATTTGATGGATATTTGTCCTCATCTTGTTTGTTGTTAACACGTTTCAGCTGATATACCCTCCAGCCTTCATCAGATGTCTTAGACCTTAAATGATAAGGCTGAAAAAATATCAAGTCAGTCAGGAATAGGTGGAATTTTCTAATTCTTCAAAATATATTTATACATATGTATAAATACATATGTATGTAACCACTGAAAATTTCTGAGCTGGAGAACAATAGAGAGTTAAGGATCTTAGGTCTGAACAGGATCTGTGCTCCTTCAGTCAAACAAAGTCTACATTTACTCTATCCATTCACATAAGGTATAGATTTCTCAATTACTTTCGATTTAATCACATGTGGTGTTTCAGTATCTTTCTAGGTCCATAAATAGCTAGCCAAGTTAGTAACTACTAAGTCAGCTAGTTACATATGGACTTTGAAAGTCCATGGGGATGATTTGAAGTTGTATGACCAATTATGTTGTTTATTTTTTAACCACTAAGTTTGTCTTTTGTCTTGGTTTTTACTTGAGCACTTCCCTTTCCAGCCTTATACTTAATTTACTTTTCAATTCCTATAAGGAAAAATGGAATCTCAAATTATATATTTTGTGACCTACATATATATAATATAAATAATACTCACATGCAAAATATGAATACAGGATGTCACTAACAGTAAACGACATTAAATATGAAAGCAAATGAGTTCAATATGCAAACAATGAGAGAAACAAATGGTAAATAGGACAAATAACATAAAGAACGACCCTTCATCAGTTGTCAGCTGTCTATCTACTCCCCACTTCGAAATAGACAGGCGACAACTCATGAAGGGTCGTTCTTTATGTTACTTGCCCTGTTTTCCATTTGTTTCTCTCGTTGTTTGCATATTGAACTCATTTGTTTTCATATTTCATGTCGTTTACTGTTGGTGACATCCTGTACCCACATATGCATATGTATATGTGTGTGTGTGTGTGTGTGTGTGTGTGTGTGTGTAAGTGTGTGTGTGTGTGTGCATATATATATATATATATATATATATATATATATGCATATGAGTTAAAGGAATTGAACATCCAGGAATTGAACACCTATTTTGTTATATCTTGAACTACCTCTGAAGAGATTTAACTTTCAAATAATTTAAAATTTGATTAATTAATTCTACGAAGGCCTGAAAGGGATGTTTGTCAATTTTTTGATTAATAAGTATTAATTTATCAATTATCTCTCTATTTTCTCATCTTATATATATATATATATATATATATATATATATATATATATATATATATATATATATATAAATCTGAAGTTGTCTGTGTGAAGCCTTTTTGAAAGTTTATAGAAATCCACATTTTCCACTTTTTCGTAAAAATTTTTACATCAACGGAATTTTCTCGA
>NC_142947.1:29472487-29539987 GCF_046866305.1 Octopus bimaculoides | reverse complement strand
CAAGTAAGGATAATATTTAGAAGACATTCTGTCGAAGCTGGCAATAATGTGCTTGATGTCTTCAATTTTAGTTTTGCACACCCTACATTTGTTATCCATCAATTAATGAATGCCTGCATATACAAAATCAATTCTACTTAATTGCATAGTCTTAATAATTGAAATTTGTATGCAATCAATAGAATTTGCAAAGCAGGTAATAAATTAGAGATTTTGGTGTATTCTCAGTAGCAAGGTGTGAATAAATTACTCACGTATGGATTATATGATAAAAAAAGAATAAAAAGTTTTTTAATTCTAATATTTTTATGCTATTTTAAATGTGAATATTAGTTTGAAGCTGGGGGTAATAACTATATTTATTTGTTTAATATATTAGAAAATTATCACAAGCTGATTTTCTTACCTTAATATTAGTGAGAAAGTTATTAGCTATGTCTTGTGCGTTTTTATTTTATTTTATTTGTTCAAGTGTTCTTGTTTTATTCTAATTCCTGTGTAAGACTCAACAAGTAAAAAAGTGAGAAATTTAAAGTTGGCTCAAGTATGAAATTTTAATGTCACTGTAGCACCCATTTAATAAATTATATGATGTTTATGACTTATTATTATTATTAATTCACACAAGTCTTCAATAACATAAAACTGTTGAAATATCCAAAGTACAGATGGACAAAGAAAAGAATGGAGGAGTTAATAGTTATAGTTATACTTAACATTACTCTGGAAATTATTAACTGGCCTCATAGCAGATGAAGTGTAAAAATACTCTGGAGAAGGAGAATCTATTATCAAAGGAGAAAAAGGATTGCAAAAAGAGTCAAGAGTAATTTTGATCAGCTTTATATTGTTCCACACTGCTGGCTCTTGGTGTACCTAGAAGACTTGGAGTCAATGACAAGAATAACTGAGTTCTTTTAAAAAGTAATGAGAGAGGAAACTAACATGCACAAACGAATCATTAGGAAACATGAAAATATACAGGGGGGATATTCCAGGGAGACTTACTCTCTTCATTGCTTTTCATCATTGTATTAATCTCTGGCACGCATACTGAGAAAATCCTGGCCTGTTTACAAGTTTACAAGGTGATAATAAATCCCTGCTTTGTGTGGATGACCTCAAACCATATACAAAATGTGAAAAAGACCTGGATTTTCTGAGCCAAATAGTAAGATTATTCAGCAAAGATACTAGAATGCAGTTTGGGATAAATAATGTTAATTATGAAGAGATGTCAAAAAATAAATCCTGATGGTATTAAATTACTACAAGATGATGTCATTAGTTTGCTGAGATTAAATACATGATACAAGTATTTAAGGATGCTTTAAGACAATAGGATAATGGAAGGAGAGATGAGAGAGAAAAATCTCCAGGTAATATAAGAGAAGAATAAGGAAAGTGCTCAAAATAAAATTAAACGGAGAGAATATTATCAAAGCAATGAATACATGAACCATGCCAGTATTAAGATACTCTGTTCCTTTTTGTGACAGAGACAGAGTTACAGAACTTAGATAGAAGAACTAGGAAGCTGCTCCCATTGCACAATGTGCATCTTCATAAAAGTAATATCAGCAAGCTTTATCTACCAAAAATGGAAGGAAGCAGAGGATTGCTAAATGCAGAAGACACCATTAGTATTGCAACATTGGGTTTGAAAAACTATGTTGTGTGCAACAAAGAAAGAATATTACTAGCAGCTATAAATGTCCAAAAAAGTTACTGAAACAGTAGGAGTATTCAAGAACAGAAAAAAGAACAACAGAACAAGTAGCTGGAAAGAGAAGTAATTACATAGCCAATTCATGTAACAAACTTTATGTGACTATAGTGCTGGAAGTAAAGAATGCTGGTTGTAGCTAATGAATGGAGCCTGAAATGAGAAACTGAAGCACTAATTATAGTTGATCAGGAACAGGCAAAGATTAATAAAATTCAATCAGAAAGCAAATACAGAATCTGTAGGAGGAGATGAAAGTATCAGCCAATTCTTGAGTGGAAGCAGTAAGTTAGCATAAAAAGAGTATAAATGCAGGCATGATAGTGTAGGTAAGAGAGAGCACTGGGACGTTGTGAAATAATAGAAAAATGGTATGAAAACGAACAAGGGGCTGTGATAGAGAATAAGAATTACAAAGAAGTTGAAAATAATTGAGAAATATCATGACTTAGCCAGTGAAATGAAGAGATTGTGGAAGACTAAGGTGACAAATATTTCCTGACACAGCAAAACTGCAAACTGCTACTTAAGAAGCTGAAAGATGCTGGAATTGAGACTTGTATTGTCAACCTGTTGGAAAGTGAAATCCTGTATTTTACAAGAATCTTATGAAAGATTATTGAGATTTAAGGAGACTTGTTATTATCAAACCTCAAAATAGCATTCCTGCTAATATAGCATGTAATAATATTAATAATAATAATGATAATAGTGATGATAATAACTGTTTCTAATTTAGGCAGAAGGTCAGGGAGCTTGCTGATGCCATTGATTCCAGGACTTATACTTTATTTCATAGAACCTGGAAGGATGAATGGCAATGTTGACCTTGGCAAAGGCAGCAAGCTGGCAGAATTGTTACTGTGCCAGACAAAATGCTTAGCAGCATTTCTTCCGACTTTACATTCTGGGGTCAACTTTGCTTTCCATCTTTTCAGGTTGATAAAATAAGTACCAGTTGATTATTGGGGTCTATGTAATCAATTTATCCCTTTCCCTGAAGTTGCTGACTTTGTGCCAAAATTTGAAACCAAATGTTTCAAAAAGCACCCTTCAAACTTTGGGTCTCATGGAGGTAGTGACAAGTGACTGAAACCTTTGGCAATATATCATGCTTGAGAAAACCTGTCAAGCCAAATGAGATCACAGTTGTGGTTGATGCCAGTGTTTCGTAACTGACACCCATACCAGTGGCATGTAAAAAGCACCCACTAGACTCTTGGAGTAGTTGGCATTAGGAAGGGCATCCAGCTGTAGAGACCATGCCAAATCAGACTGAAACCTAGTGCAGCCCCCCAGCTTAACAGTTTTCAGTCAAACTGTCCAACCCAGGCCAGCATGGAAAACAGATGTTAAATGATGATGATAATGATGATGATGATGTTGACCTTGGCAAGATTTGAACTTAGAATATAAAGAGCTGTAACGAAATATCATAAAACATTTTGCCTGATGCTCTAATGACTCCACTAATCCACTGCCCTTAATTATTTTGGTACAATGCCAGCAATTTTGAGGGGATAGTCAATTATACCAGTCAATACTTGACTGGATTCTTTTATTTTATAAACTCCAGAAGGATGAAAAATAAAGCTTGCTGATTTTGGTGGATTTTGAAATCAGAACACTGTGAGAGAGAATCAAATACAGAGAGTTATTTAATTTATAAGGTTACCTTTCAAGTATAATGCTACTGTTCTACTACCTTCCAAGTGTAGTGGTTTATTTAGTGGCTACAGAGACCCCACACATAAAATATAATACATTTTACATATGTACACAATATTCAGAAAATAGCACTACTAGGTACTGCATGCATAATACATGGAATAGGTTCAATACAATAGAAAATACAAAAACTAAACAAAACACTGCACATACCCAAGGCACACATTTTATATAAAAAGGTTGCAAACAAACATGTCATGCTGTACGTATACAATAGCCAGAGGAGTGACAAAATACAATATACAGCATGCAAAAGATTAAAATTAAATAAAATATGTACATACAATATATATATATATATAATTTTTTTATGGAAATATAATAACAATAATAGTAATAAATTATATTCTTATTATGTACGTGTGTGGCAACTTAGATTTCATACCCACACCTAAAGGTTTAATACAATTAACCTCACTGTTTGTTTTAAGTCTTGGTTACCACACACATCTACAGATCCAAATCAAATTATTTTTTCTTACACCATACCATATGTATGTATCAAGTATTCTTATGGTTTTGTACAATAAAATTGTTAAGAGAAACAGTTACTTTTATATATGTACCTATATATATGTGTATTTGTATACATGTGTGTGTATGTATATGTGTGCATATAAACAACCTTGTCATATTATATTGTTATATTATAAATTCTAATATTTCTACTATTTTGTATGTAAAAATAATAATGGATTCTTTTTTACACGAGTTCTATTTTGGAAAAAGAAGTGAAGGAGTGAGAATGAATAGCATTCATATAACTGACCTCAGTAACTTACTAGTATTGTTTACTTTATTAACTCCATTGCCATCAATAGCTTGTGGTTTGTAACCAATAGTTTTGTGCCAACAAGAAAGCCCTTATATGATTGATAGATCTGCTAGAAATAGCAGCCAAATCCACCTTTAACTCAAACCCTACCCTACAATCTTAAAAGGTAAAAAGAATAATAAACAGAACCAACAATGGAGTCTCTATGGCAAAAGTAACCAAACCATGCCCAAATCACACTTTACTTTCTTAAAATAGAATATACCAGACAATGTAATTTTATATATACAGTCATGATGGTTGGTCATGGCTGGAATACTTTTGATTAAAAGTCTGCTTGATCAGAACATATTAGATTCATGACAATGAAAACAGATGAGATGCTCAAAGCAAGAATGTCTTTGATCATAGATGTGCTTGATTTGAGCCCATTTAGTAGGGGCTGGGATTTATGTGCATGTGTATGAATATATATATATACAATGATAGAGAATATGGAAACTGGTACATTCTTAAAATTTATATCCTTTTATTTTACAATGTCATACAGCATATTTTAATTGTTATGATGACCCACACGTGTTTCCACTGCACAGAGTATGGGTAGTTGCATATGCAACTGGGCATAATTTTCTGTGCAGCTTTGTTCCAGACTGTTGGATGTTGTTATACATCACTGGTCACAATGCACTTTGCATCATTTTAGCTTTCAAATAATGCCACCCCACTGGATGGGTGAGCAGGCCAACATTTCCTCTGATCAGAAGGCTATTCTATAACAGGGTTACCCATTTACAGATGAGTGGATTAGGACAAAGTGAAATGAAGTGTTTTGCTTAAGAAAACAACACACTTTGTGGTCTGGAAACCAAACCCACAATCTAGTGATCATGAGTGCAATGCCCCTAACCACTTAGCAATATACCTTCACCATATACATATATAGATGATTTCAATCTAGTTTGGATTCTTTGCCATCAAATTTGATTGCAAAGAATACAAATTTGATGGCAAAGAATTCAAATTTGATGTCAAAGAATCCAAACTTGATCAAAAACATCTATATATATATATATATATATATATATATATATATATATATATATATATATATATATATATATATATTTATACATATATCATCATCATCATCATTATTTAATGTCTGTTGTCCATGCTGGCATGGGGTGGACAGTTTGACCAGGGCTGCACCAGACTCCAGTCTGATTTAGCATGGTTTTCAATGGCTGGATGCCCTTCCTAATGCCAACCACTCCAAGAGTGTAATGGGTGCTTTTACATGCCACCGGCACGGGTACCATTTGCATGACACTGGTATCCACCATGTCTGCAGTTTTGCTTGGCTTGATGGGCCTATTTCTCAGGCACAACATATTGCCAAAGGTCTTAGTCATTACCTCTGTGAGGCCCAACACTCAAAAGGAACTCAGCCACTTTGCCTCTGTGAGGCATATATATATATATATATATATATGATATGTGTGTGTGTGTGTGTGTGTGTGTGTGTGTGTGTGTGTGTGTGTGTGTGTGTGTGTGTGTGTGTGTGTCACACACACTACTGGGTCTCTCATCTTAGGCACAGGGGCAAAACTGGTGACTTCACCTTTCCCCAACAGAACAAGTTGGGTGGTCTTGGTAGAATGTTATAAAAGACTTGAATAAGGAGTTTTGTCTGGTGGAAGTCTTTCAACCAAATTTCAGGCCATGAAACATTGTGTGTCATCATTTACTTGCAACCTTATCTAGACTCTTTGTTGCTACATCCCAAGACCCCTACTTATTTACTTCTTCTAAATCAAAACTCACCCCTCACTTTAGATTAGCAACCTCTTGTCCTTTCCTTGTGTCTTGCCATAGTGTGGAGTTGTGCAGCCACCCAGTCCAGCTCTTCCACATAGCTGGTGACTTTATTAGGCAGCATCCTGGTGAATTCCATGGTGTGCTATGGACTTGGTTCTTGAAATGAGAAAGGAACAATGCACTTTAGAGTCCTGTGATGAAAATGATCTAATAATCTGCCATTTTAACTTCAGAAAACCAGCCAGTCACCTGATCCCTTATCAATCTGATGAGTGGACAAGCCAAATTGACTATATTCTCACTAGAAATGCAAGATCCTTCCTTGGTGAGGAATGTACTTCCCAAAATAAATTAGTGTTTACTGATTTCAGACTTAGAGTTAGAATGACTCAGATGCAAGCCTGTCTGGTAAAGAAAGATATGGAAGTTTAAAAGATTTATCAAACAATCAAAGATATAGAGTAGTCTAAATTGAAACATTTGATGAGGAGGAAGAGATAGAGATGTATAACATAGAGGACAACTGGAAGTTCTTATGGGACAACCTACTGAAGGTTACAGAACAAACCTGTGGCTGGTGCAAAGTCCCAACCAAACCAAGGGTGACAAGGTAGTCTAACAGTAAAGTTGGCAGGGCCATAAAAGCAAAGAGATAGGATTGGAAGAATGGGAGCAGCATAAAATCATAGAAGAGAAGTTAGGCAATAGCAAGGAGAAAAAGCAGAAAGGAAGCAGTCTGCCAATGTTCTATGTATGAAGATCAGAGGTATGAGGTGTTCCAGATTATACAACGGTGTATCAGAAAATCAAGATGTGGGACATAAATGTACATGAATAGATCAAAGGGCAATTGCCTGGAATGATTCTATAAAGAAAGTGACAGGGAAGTGCTACTGTGAAGGGTTATTAAATGTGAAGAAGGCATTGGAGAAAGAGAGCCTTCCAAGTGTGAACTCCAGGGAAGGTTAACCATTCTAGATGACAGCAGCATGATAAAGATTGATAGCAGTATGATAAAGACAGGTAAGCCCCAGGTACATCAGGAATTACCACCAAGATGCTTAAAATACCTGGTGGAATGAGATGTGGCCTAGCTACCCATATAGTTAATCAGGTTGTATGGGAGGGTACCATTACCAACAACTGGTGTAGCAGCACTGTTACAAGGGTAAAGGAACTGTCTTACAGAGGAGTAACCAAAGAAGTATCAAACTGTTGGACCAGGTCATGAAAATTGCAGAAAGATTTATAGCTCAAATGATTGGGACAATAATTAGCCTCTATGAAATGTAGTTTGATTTTGTGACAAAGAAAAGTACTTCTGATGCTTTCTTCCTGGTAAAGCAGCTGCAGTCAAAAATAAACTACTGTATTTAGCTTTCATTGGCCTGGAGAAAACATTCAACAGGCTCCCTCATTCTTTGATTTGATGGTCAGTGTGGAAGCTAGTAGATGAATAGCAGGTTAGATCTGTTTGAGCCATGTACAAGAGTACTATCAGTAAGGTGAGAATTAGCAATGAGTACAGCGAAGAATTTAGGTAGACAATCACCAGGGGTCAGCTCTCATTTTTCACCAAGTCATTATTGTCCTCCACGCCATAACAGCAGAATTTAAGACTATTTGCCTTTGGGAACTCCTCTGTGCTGATGACATTGTTCATATTGTTAAATCTAGAGAATTAGAGAAGAAATTGGAGTTGGGAAAGTTAAACCAGGATTGAAGAGATTTAAAGTTAACTTAGAAAAGATTAAAGTCCTAGTAAGTAGGAAAACAAACAGTATGCTGTGTAGGTGGAAATTCTATACAGTATGCGTATTGCAAACTTTGGACACACAAGAGATGTGAAATCATAGGAAGATTAACTGAGAATGTAGACTTTGTGGCAGATGTGCAGGAGCCAGTAAACATCTTATAACATATGAGAAATAGATGTTTTCTTCAAATGCTCTGGTAACCTAATTAGCAGTGGAGGAGGAGGTTCTGGAAGTATAAATGCTAGTCTATGAACTGGCTGGAGAAAGTTCAAAGAGGTGTTTGCTTCTGTAGGTAAAAAAAAGGCTCTATAATGGAATGGAAGGTTTATGACACCTGTGGAGTATTTCCTTTTCCCATTATAATTATTTTTGTACCGTCAAGGATCTGGAACGTGAAGAAGAAGTTCACAAATAAAGTACAGTTCAATAGCCATTTATTTACAGAGTTGTCATTCATGTGGTTCGCTCTCAGAGACCATCTTTATGGCAGCGCGTGGTTTGTTATAACTCCGTACAATGAGGTTCATTACCTCTGGAGCTAAGTATGTGGAGTTAGAGTGGGACAAGTGTCCACTGTCACTACTGGCTTCGCAGCGTTTCTCAGTGTAAGCATGAGAAGGAATGAGAGAGAATGTCTTATTCTTCTGCTTAAATACTGGTTGTCAGCAAGAGCCTCGTTGTCGTCTCGCACATGGCAAATGGTTGCAGGCAAGATCTCGTTCTTGTCTCGGACATGGTAATGGCTACTGGCCAGATCTCATTCAAAATGGCACTGGTTTCTTGTGCCTCACTACAGAGGCTTCCAGCTGAGAATGCTAGTGCGAAATTAGAATGACTGGAGCAGGCACAAGAAAAGAGCAAAGATGGTAACCAATTGCAAACAGCAAGATGTGGTACAAAATGTGATAAGTCAAGAGAAAATAATTACAAGCAATATAAAAGGGGCATGCACAAAATTTTTTTGACAAAGTTCAATGGCAAAGCATTGGAATTGTTCAGCCCATGAAAAAACAATTGTCTGTCATAGGAAAAAGGGTTGTTAGATGTAAATAATTCCGATGAATTTTTGGGGCCAATGCACAGTGCGGCCTGTTCTCGTGACATAGAGTTTGTTCGTGTTAGGTTGTCGTGACGAAGGTGGAGGTGTAGGTGATGGCGTTGTAAAGGATCAAAGGTGAGCATGGCTGAGGTGTCATTGAAGGGTGTGGACACCTCAAAATGTGCCCTTTTAAGTCTGTTGATTGACACAGTCTCTGCCTGACCATTGATGTCAAGACTAAAAGTTTTGGGTGTGTGTGATAGCACATGAAATGGTCCTTTATAAGGAGGAAGAATCATCCCGAACAAAAACGTGAGTCCTTTTGTCAATATCCGGTGGGACATGAGAGGTAATAGACTGGTCACACGGATGCATGGGTGGAAGACTCGAGAAATACGAGTGAAGTTTGGTGACATACAACGTTGGATCAGGATATGATGAATTGTCTGCCACCAACATTGTACCAGGGAGTGCCAGGATGGTACCGTAAAGGAGTTCAGCAGAGGAGAAACCCAAGTCTGTTTTAACAGCAGTGTGACAACCAAGAAGAACGATAGGCAGGAATTCTGTCCAAGGCTACTGATCAGGAGTGGCACGTAGAGTGGACTTCAGTTGCCTGTGGAGACATTTGACCATCCCATTGAAAGTTGGATGGTAGCTGGTTGTACGAATGTGATGAACGCCTAGGATTCATGATAATTCAGGAAATAAGGAAGCTTCGAACTGGCGTCCACGATCAGTGGTTATTTTAGCTGGGACACCAAAGCGAGCAATCCAGTTAGAGATGAAACCTCGAGCAAGTGACTCAGCGGAAACGTCCACTATTGGAATGGCTTCAGGCCAACGAGAGAAACGATCAATGCATGTCAATATATAAGAGAAACCGTGACTGACAGGCCATGATCCAACCAGATTAATGTGGACATGGCGAAAGCAAGACTCTGGCAGAGAAAACTGTCCAAGAAGAGCACGAATCTGCCTGTGGATTTTAGAACACTGGCATTTCACACAAGAGCGTGCTCAATCAGTGATCATGCGATTCATATTAGGCCAGAAAAATCGAGCCATAATAAGCTTCACTGAGGCAGCGATGCCAGGATCTGACAGTGAATGCAAGGCATCAAAAACGAAATGCTGGTGGTTCGCAGGTACAAACGGTCTGGGAGAACCAGTAGCTATGTCCCAAAGGATTGTGCCTTTAGCAGACGGAAGTGGAAGATAGGAAAACTTGCAACAGGACAACTTTGTGGAAGTTAGATCTAATGTGTCCAGAGCTGGCTGATCCTTAACAATGGCAGTTAAATTGATTGCAGCAGGAGATGAAAGGAAACATGCCAGGGTCAAGTTTGATTATCAACGGTATGTTGTAAAATGGCACTGGCTGCAGAATCCAATTCATCAACTGTTAAAGAGGGATGAGCATCAGGAACAGAAGCTATTTCCTTCTTGATTGACTCAAAAGATAATGCCTCGGCAGATTGACTGATAGGAGCATCTCTTTTTGTATTTGCTTTCAATAATTGAGTCAAGGGAAGTAACTTGTCTACACATTTATGTAAAAGTTCAATTCCCAAAAAGTGACGCAGTTGGCATAAAGAAGTGGGCGGTGAGATGTGTTTAATTGCATCGACTTTGGAGGAGAGAAGTCAGATACCATTAGAGTCGATATAATGACCCAGGAATTCCAGAGATGTCTGTCTGAAAACACATTTTAAGTGCGAAGACGCTGAAAAAGTTGAGATAAGTGTTGGGGGTGATTTTCATGCCTGTCGTTAGTTATGAGCAAATCATCTACGTAAGCGAACACAGAGTTAAGTCCATGGACAGTTTCCTCAATAAACCTTTGGAATGTGCTCATTGCATTCTGCAAACCAAAACTCATAAACAGGAACTCAAAACTTCCAAAAGGAGTGGTAATGGCAGTTTTTGGAATGTCGTCAGGGTTCATCGGAATTTGATGATAAGCTCGGATGAGGTCAACCGTGGGAAAAATAGTACAACCATGCAAGTTTGCAGAAAAATCTTTGAGATTCCTTATAGGATAGCAATTGGGAACATTGACCACATTCAAATGTCTGTAATCCCTCACCGGGCGAAAGTCTGAATCTCCTTTCTATGCCAAATGTAGAGGAGATGCCCAAGGGCTGATGGAGGGGCAAATAAGGCTGAGTTGAAGCATATGCTCAAACTCAGATCGAGCCTTTTTGAGCCAATCAGGAGTGAGTTGCGGTGGACACGAAAAGATGGGTGGTCCAGAAGTAGTGATATAATGGTAAGTCGAGTGTGTGACTTTGACTGATTTGAATGTAGGATCCACCAGCTCTGGGAAAGAAGCCAAAAGGGAGTGGAACTGGTCACCAGCAATGGTGACAAAAAATGACGGGCTGAGAACAGCATTATTAGTAACCCGAGAAGGCGTAAACAAAGACATAGAATCGTCCACAAGTCTCTGTCGCCTGACATCTACTAATAAGTGAAAGTGGTTTAAGAAGTTCACGCCCAGAATGGGGTATGATAGATCTGCTATAACAAAAACCCACCTAAAATCCCTTCGAAGGTTGAGATCTAAGTGTAATGAGACCTGACCGTGAGTTTTTATCGGGGATAGATTCACCGCATGCAGGTTAATGGCAGATTGCTTCAGCTTGTCTGAAGTAAGATGCAAAGGCCAAATAGAACAGCTGGATCCAGTGTCAACCATGAATGATTTGTTAGACACACGATCCTTAAAAAAGAATGCACAATGAGATGAAAGATTGCAGGAAGAATTTGACATGCCCAAATCTTCCATATTTAGTTTCCCAACAGCTTGAACGAACAGGGCTGGATGCATCAACAGGCTTTGTCCTTGAATGTGGCATGGTACCAGCAGAGTTTGGAAACCATTGAGTAGAACTAGACGACCATGAATTGGAAGTGCTTCTGCTGTGAGGACGACAAGAGCTGGCGTATTCTCACCACAATGCGTCCATGTGACGTGCTAATGCATCGACTCTCTCCAAAATGTCATCATGTGATGAGGGAGAAGACTTTGTAGTAGTAGAGGAAGCTATTACGGGGTCCGAACAGGTATGGTGAGGTGTGGGCTGCACAATAAACTCTATGATCTTGTCTGCCATGGTGGCTATCTGATCGAGCAAATCGGAGTCAGCCATTGTGGCCAGTATCGATTGGATATTCAGCGGTAACCGAGAGATAAACAATTTCCGAAGCAGAGGATTGTCCTCAAGTGGAGTGTCACTGAGTTCAGGCAAATGATGAAGAAACTCAGATGGTGTCCTATCTCCCAGGTGTTCATCCTGCATCAGTGTCTGGAATTTACTTTCCACAGATTGACAGATGCATAAGTCACGTCCGGATGTGGGTCAGTGAGGAGATCTTTCACTGAGTGTGCAAGAGGTGCAGGCATCCCACAGTACAAAAGATTTAGCTGCTGTTGGTGAGGCACTGGATGGGCAAAAAAATATGCATCCAATTGAGCAAACCAAAGCATGACATCACCAGAGTACACAGGTAAGTTGGGAAGACTCATTTTGTTCAGAAGAGAGAAAAGAAAAGTATCAAAGAACCAACAAAAGTGTTGTTGAAATAGCTATGTGTGTGCAAAAAAATTTTTTTCTTAGCAAAATTTTTGAATTTTTTGTGTACTGTGTGCAACAATGAAAAAAAAAATTTTTCTTTTTATATTTGCCAAACTTGTGTTGCAGTCCGCTGGAAATAAAATGTTTGTGTTTTTTTTTTTTTCTGTTTGAGATGTCAGAAAATGGCGGGCAAACTGGTAATTCTTTTGTCTCAACATGTGAGGCAATACAAACATTGCAGTAGACAGGAATGATGACTGGAAGTTGATGGCCAGCTTGCTTGATGTGTCCTCCCGTTACTGCATTTGGTGTATTTACTGGTATCAAATGTTGACGGTCGACATTATGGGAGAAATTACTTCAAAAGGAGATTACTTGAAAGAATACCGTGTAATTCCTTGTAGGAAGAATGCATACTCAGCAACATAGAAGTTCGAGGTGAAGAACACAAATTCTTGAATGAGAGAAGATATTCTGACGTCAGGCCATTGATTTTTAGTTGAGAATGCAAATGAAGACTACCCTTCTGTCGATCGAGTAAGGCATCTGCAACGATAAAGCTTTCGGCTGTCGAAAATCCTTTTTCTGTCAGGATCACTATTTTATAATAGAATGGAAGGTTTGTGACACCTGTGGAGTATCTCCTTTTCCCATTATAATTATTTTTGTACCTTCAAGGATCTGGAATGTGAAGAAGAAGTTCACAAACAGAGTACAGTTCAATAGCCATTTATTTACAGAGTTGTCGTTCATGTGGTTTGCTCTCAGAGACCATCTTTATGGCAGTGCGTGGTTTGTTATAGCTCTGTACACGTGAGGTTCATTACCTCTGGAGCTAAGCATGTGGAGTTAGAGTGGAACAAGGTTTCCTTGTGACTACTGGCTTCACAGCGTTTCTCAGCATAACCGTGAGAAGGAATAAGAGAGAGAATGTCTTATTCTCCTGCTTAAATACTGGTTGCCCGTGAGAGCCTCGTTGTCATCTCGCAGGAAAGATCTCGTTCTTGTCTTGGACATGGTAATGGCTACCGGTGAGATCTCATTCAAAATGGCACTGGCTTCTTGTGCCTTGCTACACCTCTCTCTCAGAGTGAAAGGCAGATTATATGATGCTTGTGAATGAACTGCAATGCTATAGGGCAGTGAGATATGGGCTGTAAATATTGAGGGCATGCAAGGACTAGAAAGAATTAAAGCTAGTAGGTTCTGCTGAATGGCAATGTCAATGTGCATGTATGACAAAGTGCAAATATCTTGAGACAAATTGGGCATAAGAGGCATCAAATGTATTGTGGTTTGATTACATAATGTATATGGATAAGAACAGCTGCATGAAGAAGTGTTGATTGCTAAATGGGTATGGAATTCATGGAAAAGGGAGAAGCAAGAAAACATGGGATAAAGTTGTGAAAACTGACCTCGGGATGTTCAGTCTTAAGGAAATGACTAAAATAACTGGCAATTTATTGTGCTCAAAAAGAGCCTTCCATCCTTGCATAAATGAGGTCCTAAAAGCATATCATTAATATCTATGCACTCCCACTTTCTCAAAGGAGCTTGTCCTGTGAGTTACTTCACTTCACTAGTACTGGTGTCATGCAAAAAACACCCACTATGCACTGTAAAGTGGTTACCATTGGGAAAGGTATCCAACTGTAGTAACGATACCAAAGCAGACATTGGAGCCCAACACAATTTTATGACTCATTGGATCCTGCCAAACCATCCAAACCATGCCAGCATTGAATATAAACGTTAAATGATGAAGAGATGATGATGATGATGACGACGACGGCGCTGATGACGACGACAACAACGACAATGATGACAACATTATCTTCTAACAGTTCTGGATATGTCATCAGTTATGTCCCTGTGATCATCAAGTGTTTTGGGTCTTTCAGAAATCAGACACCCTCACTCAAGGTTGATCAAACTCTAGCTTGTGTCCATTTAGTACTACATCAGGTAGCCTTATCTTTTCCAGGGCTCACACCTCCTGATCCACAGCCACCTTGAAGCAGCCTCTGCTGTTTCCATAGCTAACATGATGACCTTCAACCCACTGGCCGGATTTTGAAGGCCTTGAGAGGGACTGTCCTGCAAACCCACTGTGTCCCACTTTAATGAAATCTCATTATCTATTACTTTGATATAACTCCACCAGCTCAGCATATTCAGCATATTTCATTCTCTTCCTCTCATTTGCCTTCTAAATATGGTCCTCCCAAGAAATGGGGACCCCTAACAGAATCACTAACTTAAATGTGTGTGTGTATTAGTGTATGTATGTATTAGTGAGTGTGTGTGGTGGTGTGTGTAAGATCAGTATTGCTAAATGGTTAAGGAGTTTGCTTTGCAACCATGAGGTTTCAGGTTTGATCTCACTGCATGGTATCTTGAACCAATGTCATTTTCAACAGCCTTGAGTTAACCCATACCTTGAAATTGGATATACAGAAACTGAGCAGAAACCTGTTGAATGAACTGTACCTGTGATTCAAAAGTGTAACCATATTACACACTCTATCTTACTGATTTTACTGTGTTGTGCTCAGTTAATTCAGTTGATTGAACAACTGAATCCTCATCATTAATTCTTTAGCATTCAGATTTATTGTCAAACTAGCAGTATAACCCAACGTTGTCCAGGTGTAGCTTATTATGCCATCTACGATAAGTCTTGCTAGGTGAAAATCAACTAAAAAAGAAAGCCTTACAACGAAAAACCCTTATGATGTAAATATGTTCATAATTCAAAAGACGATGAAATTAATAGGGAAAGTCTGAAGGCTGTTTTGCATAACATTATTAAGTGTATGTAAATTTCATCCATCTAATTGGTTATACAAATGCTTGTGCAAAACAACTTTTTGTGTTGCCCTGATTATACATAGCAGGGTAATCACTTTTCGCAGGAGCTAGGATGGCAATTTCTGATGAAGCAATTGCTGGCGATCTGTTGCTACACAGTTTTGCCAGAATTCTATCAGATTGGGCAGAAAGATGTTGATGCACCATTTTGCATTATGTTCAAAGTAGCTTCTGGAATGTGGTAAATTGCTGCAGTCTGTTGCTGTCTTTTTAAATCGGTTGCTTTCTTTCCCCAGCAAGCTCTCTTCTTTGGAGGCATAATCTATGAACATATTAAACAGAACAACAAAAGTTATAACAGATGGCAGGGTCGGTAGTTTTCATATTTCGGTAATTTTTCAGATTAACACCCGCATGATTACCCAACCCTAATCCTTACCCTAACCCTAAACCGTAACCCTAACCCTAACCCTAAACCCTAACCCTAAAACCCTAACCCTGACCCTAAAACCATAACCGTAACACTAACCCTAACCATAACCCTAAACCCTAATCCTAACTCTAACACCCTAACCCTGACCCTAAAACCCTAACCCTAACACCCTACATAAGCTCCATAGTTTGTATATTTACAAAATATTGAAGAACATGAGTTATATTGTAGTGAATACGTTTGAGAGAGCGAGAGCGAAGAGGGAGAGAGGGAGAGAGAGAGAGGGGGAGAAAGGAATAGAGAACAGGAGCAATGAAAAGAGAGAAAGATAGGAAGGGAAAACGGAAGACAGTTATAAGATAGCAATGCTTGTGCGTGTTTATATAAGAAACACACACAAAGTAAATCTTATATCTATAATGTTGATGTGTTTATGTATATGTTGTTGTCACAGATCATGTATGTGTGGTTGTGTGTATTTTTACATTTCTATGTTATGAAAAATATGTTAGGTAGAGGGATAGAAGAAAGATAATAACAGGTTTTTTTCAAGATTTCTTGCTAAAAGAGAAAGAGCTAGTTTCTAACCTAGATCCAATACTCCTTCATTGGAATTTTAGCAACATCAACAGGGTATTTGTGCATGTTTGTGTGTATGTATGCAATATTCAGAGTCAGTGCATGTGTAGATTTGCATAGTTTGTTTTATGTATGCATCCCAGTGCTTTGAACATGTAATCCGGGTAGGTTAGCTGTAAATTTCTTAATAGTTCAACATAGGTGCTTTATGTGTGTGTGTGTGTGTGTGTGTGTGTGTGTGTTTGTGTGTGTGTGCACGTGCATGTGTGTGTACATGTGTGCATGCATGTGTGTGTGCACGTGCATGCGTGTGTACATGTGTGCATGCATGCATGTGTGTGTTTGTGTGTGTGTCAAGGAATGAATGACTGTGTGACTCCTGATATTATTTGTCCAATTCTGTATTTTGTATTTTTCAGCTGCCACACTCAAACAGAACAAAACAGAACTTTTGAACTTTCAATCTGTCACAAGACTGGTGGAATTTCAATAATCTGCTGAGATCTATTGTTCTGTCTAGAGAAACAGACAGTAGCAATTTGATGTATAAAGAACTTGCTCTCTTCTGACTTTTCCTTTTGGAGAATTTACTTCTCAAAAGACATTTTGAATTGCTGGGCACTTTATTTGTTTCTTTCATTTATTCACCAGTTTCTGTGTTCTACTATTTTCACCAATTTATTCATTCTTTCACTCTCTCTCTCTCTGTATATATATATATATATGTGTGTGTGTGAATGTGTGTGTGTGTATGTGTGTGAGTGTGTGTGTGCCTATGTGTACATACACATATATATATTTATTTGTCTGTATGTACACACACATACATATACAAGGAAGAGTGCGTTTACTTTAACAGTCATATTCTCTTACTTTGGGAGATCTTGTAGTGTTAAATAATATCAGAGACTAACATGTAACTATGGACAACCTAAGCTGGCATATTTGAAAAATATAGTCAATATGGCCTGCTGAATGCACTCATGGATCCTTAGAAATTTCCAATCCAGAAACTCTGATAGAATCATCTTTCACTTCTCTGCATTTTTCAGGTTTCATCATCATCATCATCATCATCATCATCATCATCATCATCATCATCATCATCATCATCATCATCATCATTTAACATCTGTTTTTCCATGCTGGCATGGGTTAGATGGTTTGACAGGAGCTGGTAAGGCTGGGGGCTGCACCAGGCTCCATTGTCTGTTCTAACATGGTTTCTATGGCTGGGTGTGCTTCCTAATACCAATTACTTTATGGAGTGTACTGTATGTTTTTTTTTATGTGGTACCAGCACCAGTAATTTTGATGTGAATATTGCTGCCCACTGTCTTGTCTCCCTAGACAAAACAAAATATTATGGGAACTGAAGCATCCAAGAGATTACAAAAATAAATAAATAAAATGATGAGACATGCTTTTTTATTATTGGGATCACCTCGAAAAGCTCAAACTTTCTAGCACTTCCTGGAAAGAAACAATCCAGTTTTGAAGTTGAAATTAATGTATGCAAGATTTCACAGCTTCAGCATCATGACCTTTCAGCCTATGACCTTTCAGCCTACCTTTGTATTTTCAAATTTATCAATAACACTGGACAACAAAGATTTCAATACTGGGGTAAAAGCAGGTGTTTTAGATGAAATTGAGAATAGTTCCAGCATGTCAGGATTTTGAGTTATGCGCATGCACAAGATTATAACTATATTTTTGGCTAGCTATTGACTGTATTATAAAATTTGTTAAAATGAAAGTGATCTTAATTCAAAATTAAAGAAACAGCAGCAATAAAACAAATGATGAGAAAGTTTATTATTTAGTTTAGCAATAGATGGCACTGACATATTGTGTGCAATGCCAAATACATCAGTTTGTTCTTGGTAACTCTCAGTGTTGTTTGCTCTGCCGTCACATGTGGTATGTGTATCTTTCACTCGATGTGATTACTGTTTTAACTGTGTTCATTGTGTTAGATCATGAATAGGAAAGGCAGTGTGAATCACCCAGAAAACTTTTGTTATGTCTGTGGAAAATTTGCTCCATGTGACTAGCAGAGGAACATTGCCCCCAAATTAAAAATTGCCAATAAATATTATTTCAGATGTAAAGTTGGTGATCAAGACAAGAGGAGGGCACCTCATATATGCTGCACCACATGCTACTCAGGGCTTATACAGTGGCTGAATGGAAAACAGAAGGGAATGCCTTTTGCTGTACCAATGGTATGGTGTGAGCCAATCAATCATGTCTCTGATTGTTACCTTTGCATAACTAATATCAGTGGTTTCTCAAAGAAGATCAAAGCAAAAGTTGTGTATGCAGATTTTAAGTCAGCTCTAAAACTGGTCCCACATGACTTTGAGAACCCTGTCCTAGTTCCCCTCTCACATGCTTCACTTGAAAATCTTGACATGTCACATGATGAACCCCCCTGTTTCTGTACTGATGTCAATGCACTCATGCAAAAACTAGGACACGTGCATGTGGCTAATGAATGGAAATTGTTTATAGACTTGAGTAAGGTTAGCCTCAAAGCTGTGTTGTCATATAATGGTAATGAAAAACCTTCCACTCCTGTGGGTCAAGCTGTCAGTATGGAAGAAACTTATGAATTGATGGAACTCTTTCTGAAAGGAGTTAATTACTCAGTTCACAAGTGGAATGTTTGTGGTGATTTAAAGGTGATTTCCCTCCTCCTAGGACTGCAGCTGGGATATACCAAAAGTATGTGCTTCTTGTGTGTTTGGAACAGCCATGACAACAGCAATCATTACACTGTAAAAGACTGGCCTAAAAGAAATGAGTGCATAGTTGGTCAGTACAATGTGCAGCATGTGCCACTGGTAGACCTGTAAAAGATCTTCCTTCCGGCCCTTTTCATAAAAGCAATGAAACACAATGGTTGAGGCTTCTAGTACCTAAAAGTAAAATTTGGTGCAGAGAAAAGTGATGCAAAACTGAAAGCAGTCATTTTCGTTGGAACCAAGATCTGATAGCATATTCAGAGGTAAACTGAATCCAGTTGAGCTGACGGCATGGAATTCATTTGTGTTAGTTGTACAGAATTATCTTGGAAATCATAGAGATGAAAACTATGCTGATTTAATAAACAACATGCTAACAGCATATGAAAGAATGGGATACCGAATGTCCCTTAAAATGCACTTCTTGCATTCTCATCTTGATTTTTTTCCAACGAATTTTGGTGCCCTTAGTGATGAGCATGGTGAGAGGTTCCACCAGGACATATCTGACATGGAAACGAGGTATCAAGGCTGGTTCAATCTACACATAATGGATGACTACCACTGGTTTCTACAACGGTAGACCAGCACGATGCATAAGTGCAAAAATAAAGTGAGTATTCCCTTAACAAGAATATACTATGTACCATTATATCATAATACCATTTGCCTTGAACATAAAATTTACTATATACAGTACTAATATACTAACATAATAATTATTTACCTTGAACTTAACTATTCCTGATTCTAATATAGTATTAATATATAATAATGCGCATAACTCAAAATCCTGACATGCTCCAGCAATTCTGAGTTCAGATTCGGAATCAGTGAACTCGATTTAGTTTGGTACAGTTGCATTTGTCTGGGTAGCAGACAATAGATCTTTTTTGTTGCCCAGTGAATGCAAACACAGAGTTAAGGTATCTCAATACATTCATACTTACACTTTGTCAATAAGTCGATGTAAATGACTTATCTCTACCCTGAAATTGCTGGCCTTGTGTAAAAATTTGAAACCATTATTTTTAATACATTTTTATTACATCTTAAACATATTTTCTGAATTTGTAAAATGTTCTTAAGAAATTTAATTTTGTCTTGTATGCTTTATTTTTTTATTGTTAGACTATTTTTAGTTTTTGATCATCAGAATCTTTCTCATCCTTATAATTGTCATCATCACTACTAACATCATAACAATAAACAGCAGGTCACCACTTCCACCACATAAATATCACCGTTTTTCATTGCTATCATCTCAAATCACTATTTATCCTGCTCCCATTGGGCCACCAACTATGGAAATACATCTTCCATCTCCTCAGCTTCATATTCTTTCCTCAGCCCCCTGTAGCAGGAATGTTTGGCAGTCACATCACTACATCCAGTGTTGTGATTCACTAGAATATTTATTACCCATGTGATCAACAAATCTGACTAATCTTTGTATTTATTTACTTATTTACTTAAACATTTATATTGGTTTTGTATTTTGGCACTAGGCCAGCAATTTTGGGGTATAGGGTAAGTCAGTTACATTGACCTCATTGGTCAACTGGTACTTATTTTATCAACCTCAAAAGGATGAAAGGCAAATCAACCCTAGTGGAATTTGAACTCAGAATGTAAAAAAGGGACAAAATGTTGCTAAGCATTTTACCTAGTATGCTAATGATTCTGCCAGCTTGCTGCCCTTTTGTGCTAGCTCACTGCCTTTATTTAAACACTTATATCAACATTTAAACATTCATATTAATCTTTAATTTACTCTGATTTATCTCCCCTACCAATTCATTATTATTTGTTTTATTCTTCATCAAGGAAACCATGTTTCAGGGTTAGTCTCACTGCCTGGTATATTGGGCAAATATCTTCTACTATAGCCTTGGGCTGCCTACAGCCTTGTTAGTAATATTGGTAGGTGGAAACTGTATGGAAGCCAGTCATGCATGTGTGTGTGTGTGTATGTGTGTGTGTGGACATCAATTCTGCATGTCCTAATTAGTACCATCTGAACAAAAGAATGGAGAAATTATTTACATTCCCTAGTAAACAAATGTCCCATTATTCAGATGACATGTGAAGATCACTGAAATGAAAAGTACCTTACTTGAAAAGAAGTGGGGTTCTGGCAAGAAGAGCATCTAGCAAAACAAATATCTCAAAAAGTTCCATCTGACCTATATCAGCATTGAAAATGATGAAGATGATGATGGTTACACACATATATATATTATCATCATCATCATCATCATTATCATCATTTAATGTCTGTTTTCCATGCTGGCATGGGTTGAATGGTCTGACTGAGGTCTGGAGAGCCAGCAGCAGCACCAAGCTCCAATCTGATCTCACAATGTTTCTACAGCTGGATGCCCTTCCTAATGCCAGTCACTCCGAGAGTATAATGGGTGCTGGCATCGATCACGTTTGGACAGTGTTTTTTACACGCCATTGGCACAGGAGCCCGTCAGGGGGTACTGGCATTGACCATGTTCAGATGGTGTTTTTTACATGCCACCAGCATAGGGGCCGGTTAGGCCGACCTGGCATCGACCACATTCGGATGGTCCTTTTTTACATCGCTGGCACAGGAGCCAGCCAGGGGGCACTGGCTACAGCTACGATATTGGATTTACTTGACTCAGGAGGTCTTCTCAAGCATATCATATCTCATGACGCATCTATGGATATAATATATAACATAACATAATATAATATTATATAAATAATTATAAAAACCATGAAAGCCCAACAAATTGTTTTGACTTATATATTTTTTCTGGTATACATAATCAGAGTTCCATTATATATATATATAGTCACTTCAGGGTATTTGGTTCAGAAAGGACGAAATTTTGTATATATGTATATATATGCATACAGTCATGGCCAGTGTGGTGTGCAAGAGAGATGGCTGTGCTGGTATGGTCATGTGTTATGTATGGATGAGGACAGCTACATGAGGAAGTGCCACTCCCTAACTGGAAGGAACCAGTGGAAGAGATAGACTTAGGAAGACATGGGATGAGGTGGTAAAACATGACCTTTGAACCTTGGGCCTCACAGAGGCAATGACAGGAGACTGAGATCTTTGGAGATATGCTGTGCTTGAGAAGACCTGGCAACTAAAGTGAGATCACAGCCATAGCCAATGCCAGTGTTGCATGTCAGGCCCAGGGACCTGATAAATATGTCTTTAGGAGTTATATTTTATGAAACATGTACAAACACATATATAGATGCAAGCATGTCTGTGGTCATAAAATTTGATTTGCATCCATGTGGTTTGGGACTTGGTCTCGATGTCTGGCATCTTGGATATCTTCTATATCCTCATGTTGACCAAGTGCCTTGTGAATGAAATTGGTATACAGAAACTGTCTGGGAACTTATCATACATATACATGTGAGTGTGTGTGTGTGTGTGTGTGTGTGTGTGTGTGTGTGTGTCCTTGTCTTGACATTATGCAGTGGATATAAACACATGTCCCCTCATACAAGCAGCATCTCTAATTTCCAGTCTTTTGTAAAAACCTGTCCAGTCATGATGAAATATTACATTACCTGAAAACAGATGAGGGTAGGCAACAAGAAGGGCTTCCAGCCATAGAGAGAAAGTCTCTTTGACGACGATGATGATGATATACGTAAAAATCCCAAACCATATGGTTGTGAATGTTGTGAAGTTATTAGATAGAATTACTGAGTAACCATGACTTTGAAATTTTGCTGGCAATGAGGCTCATCTGATACTATCTGACAAGCTGTCACTGGCAAGATTTCCAAATCACAGTCACTCTATACTTCCATCTAATAATATATTTTTTTTAAACATTTTTCTTTGTTTCAGTAATTAGACTGTGGACATCCTGGGGCACCCATCTTGAAGAATTTTAGTTAAATGAATCAAACTTTTTTTTTTTCATAAACCTGATATTTATTCTATCAGTCTCTTCCACTGAACCACTAAGTCATGGGAATGCAAGCACACCAATATTAACCATCAAGCAGTGGTGGGGGACAAACACACACTCACAATATATATATATATATATATATATATATATATATATATATATATATACAATTTGTGTATATATAATATCAAGTGAAGGCCAGTTTATGGGGTTATCCTGGGTTTCCCATCCATAAAGGGTTCAACTTTATGGTGTATCATCTGACCCCAATGCCTGATGGCCTAAGACCTCTTTAAAATATGGAGAGGAAAGAATCTCGATGCAAAACGCAAAAATAAACAAGGGGATTATCTCTCTCTGCCAGTGGCTATCAGCTTATGGCCATGCCGCCATCAATTGGCTATGAGGGTAAACAATAGAGAATTATCTCCCTCTCCCACTAGCTGTCAACTTCTGGTTCCCAAAAGGCCAGCAGAAATTTCCTAAAATACAAAAATGGCTCGAAAATCTCTGTTCTGGAGTTAAGTATTGCCCCTGGTTCGAGCGAGTCTTTTAGGATCCTTGTGTGTTTAGCTATGCATAGCTTGCAGTGATTTCTCCCATTTATGTAGGGGCCTGGTCTTTCTTAGAGTGTACTTCTACGAATTTGTTTTTCTAATAACACTATATATATATATATATATATATATATATATATATATACACAAATATATATATATATATATACACACAAATATATGTACATATACATATATATATATATATATATATATACCCACACATATATATACACACAAATATATATATATATATATATATACATACAAATATATGTATATATATATAGATAAAACTAACTTGGAAGAGGTTGCGTGGTGTTCAATCATATAATAATATAATATATGGGAGAATATACAAAAAATAACAACAGACGAGGACAGGTGGTGTAAATAACAAAAGTATATATTAGTATGACGCTCGGGAATACGGAAAGTCTTTGACGTTTCGAGCTACGCTCTTCAACAGAAAGAATACGGAGACAAGGAGAAAAACACGGAGAAAAAAAATTGAATAGTGTTCAGTCAACGGTCAATCATAATAATGGCCGATCATAACAATGGCTGACCGGAAGTTAGAAATTCTTATTTCAGGAGAGCTAAGAAAGGGGGAGATAACAAACGGTGATCGGGAACGAGGGGCTGTGTGTGGGAGGTAGAATGCTGGTGATCTTGACGTATGTAGTGTGAAAATGGGGGAAGGGAGAAAGGGAGAAAGTAGTTGGTCAGTTGTAGTGTGTGCGTGGTGTGATGCGAGGGTATTGGTGTGGTGTGATGTGAGGGTGTTGGGAGGTGGGGAAGGCATGGGTGGAGTGTGGGGTAGAGGTATATATATATATGTATGCATATATACATACATATATATATACATGCTTACATCTATACATATATATATAGATATATGCATATGTGGGCACAGAATGTCATGAAACATGTACAACAAAAAATACGAAATACGAGTACAAGGAATATGACCTATTTTTTCGAACAACGAAAAACACAAAAGGAAAACAAGACAAACAACATAACGAACGACCCTTCATCAGTTGTTGGCTGTTTTTCTACTCTCATATTTCGAGCATTTCACAATTAGATATGCCTTTGATAAAACAGTTGCTCCTACATATCAAATTAAATAAAATTTGGGGTTTTGCAGAGGGTTAAAATTGGTAACGTAAACAGGACAGTTAAAACAAACAGGAAGGGCTGCTAAGCCTAGACAAGGTTGTGGTGGCGAACACGTAAATCAAGCTTGGACAGGAGACAGACAAGAACACATCTTCCTTGTAAGTATGTACATATACGTATGTATATATGCATATATATATATATATATATATATATATATTATTTATATTATTACATACACACACACACACACACACACACACACACACACATATATATACACACACACACATACATACATACACACAAGTATATAGATAGATAGATGATAGGCAGACAGACAGACAGACAGACAGACAGATAGATAGATAGATATTTATGGGCTTCTTTCAGTTTCCTTCTACTAAATGCTTTCTCAAGGCTTTGGTCATCCACATAGTGAGACTGATCCTGGAACCATGTGGTTGGGAAGCAAATTTCTTATCACACAGCCATGCCCGTGCCTACATATTTAAATTACATATAAAAATATTTTACTATCAACAAATTAGGAATCTTGTCTCTCTTCATTACAGTTCTGAACCATTTATTGTCTATGTTCAACAAACGATGAAGAAAGTACTATGAGGTCACGCAACTCTGCAAGAAATAATAGCTAAATCTCCCCCTGCCATCTTAAATACAGAAAGGACACATGAATAATAAAGTCCCTGATGAATTCTATGCTCATAGCTATAACACCTTTTATCATGTGTGCTTGATGAACAACAGCAGAAGAAGAATGCAATAATAAAGGTGCTGGTTTCAGTTGCAGTTGTTGTTTAATCCCGGTGAACCCTGCTCAAGTAAACTTGTGATCAAAGTTTTCAGGCATGATATTGTTTATTTTTAAAAGTAAATAGGACTACATTATCCAAGGTACCTTCACTTCTTGTTGGTTTTATGAATGTTTAGTCCCAGGTCAGCTGTGATGAAATAAATCTATGATCAAAGGCATTCCAGCTGTGACCATCATGTCCTTTATCTTTTTTTTTTTTAGACATTGAATCTTGAACTATGTGGCCTTCCTTTTTTTCAAGCTGGCAGAGACTAATTTGAGGGGAAATTGGCAGCTACTTGAATGACGATGCAGAAACTTCATTATTGGTGTTGTTTATTCTCAGTTCATCACTGGCTGTAAAGACTTATATATAACAAAAGGTATTCTAGCAATGACTGTCTCATTTATTTTGCCTGGCAGAAGACTACATTATCCAATGTAGTCTTCTTTATGCTGACACCCTTGCCCTTATTGCAGAATCTTTAGCAGAATTGGAGAAGAAACTCCAGGCATGGAAACAAAACCGGGAATCAAAGGACCTTAAGGTTAAAGTAGCTAAGACCAAAGTTGTTGTTAGTAAGAAAGAAGATAAAACTCTCTTTGTCAGGTAAATGGCCCTGCTCAGTATATAGGAAAGGAGTTGGAAGAAATTCCATTTGTAGCACCCAGTGTAAACTATGGACACATTAGAGATGCAGTGGAATCACAGATGGATTAACAGATAAAGTCATCTTTGTATGTGGCAGCTGTGCAGGAACAATAAGTACTAAGAGCACATGAAGGCTTAGATTCTCTCAAATGCCCAGAAGGCTCTCTTGAGGTTGTAGATAGTTTCTGTTGCCTAGGTGACAAAATTAGCAATGGTGGAGGATGTTCTGAAAGTATTGTTTCTAGAATAAGAATTGGGTGGAGGAAGTTCAGAGAGCTATTTACCTCTGTTGGCAACAAAAGGACTCTCTCTCAGAGTAAAAGGTGATGCTTGTGTGCAAATGGCTATACTCCATGGTAGTGGGACATGGGCTCTGAATACAGAAGATATGTGTAGACTGGAGAGAAATGAAGGTAGTATGCTCTGTTGGATGTACAACATCAGTGCGCATGTACGATAAAGTGCACATGTATTGAGAGAAAAGTTGGGCATAAGAGGAATCAAATGTAGTATGAAAGAGAGAAGACTACATTGGTTTGGACATGTGATGCATATGAATGAGGACAGCTGCATAAAGAAGTGCTGATCACTGAAAGTGGATGGTGCCCATGGAAGAGGGAGACCCAGGAAGATGTGTGATAAAGTGGTAAGGACCAATCTCAGGATGTTAAGCCTCAAGGAGGAAATGACAAAAGACTGAGATGTCTGGCAATATGAAGTTCTTCAGAAGATCAGCCCATGTCAGCAAAACTGTGTTCTAGAAGTGCTGTGTGTCTTAACAAGAAAATTTCTTACACACTCTGCCACAACAAACCAAACTACATCTCTCCATCTCTTCTCTTCCTCACATTTCCACTTAATGCACTAGGCTTACCTTCCACTCCTCAATCCTGTCCTCTTGGCCCTGTGCCAGTGTATCATTGCTCTCTGCTAGCTTCCGACCTGTGTGTTCCACCCATGTCGTCTCACTGTATCATTGTTATCTGCTAGTTCCGAGCCTGTGTGTTCCACCCACATGTAACAAGAAAACCTTTCACACAACCTACCCCAACAAATCAATCTACATCTCTTCCTCACATTTCCTCCTTCATACACTATGCCTAGCTCTCACTCCCCGATCCTGTCCTCACGGCCCTGTTTCTCTGTATCATTGCTACCCGGTAGACACCCCTTCCCAACTCTATATATACCCAGGTCTTCACCACTCACTCCCACCGCTCCGCACTCTTTAATCACACTTCCATCACAATATCCTGCCATTTATATTATGGAGTTCGAGCTTCAAGGGTATGCCCTGGCACTTTCCACCATTTATATCTTTCTCTTCCTTTACTCAACCATCTGATCCCCATCTCTTGTGAGTATGCCCAGCACTTTGCCACCATCTCTGTCCTACTGTCTCCCACTCTCTCTCCTCCAGCACTTCCCTCAGGTTGGGTAAACAACATATTTCCTTTGCATCAGCGCACCTGTTTCTGTCTTCATTCCTGATCTCTCTCTCTCTCTCTCTCTCTCTCTCTCTCTCTCTCTCTCTCAGGTAACCTTGTACCTCCTCTACAGCAAGGCACCTGTTTCTGCCTTTCGCTATAACCTTTCATCATCTGACACAAGATCACCTCCTCCAATGACCCCTCCCCTCTCAAAAGATTTTTGTCTTGCAGTTTACTCGGTGACCCTGTCAGTGCAGGTGCCACTTAAAAGCACCCAGTCCACACTGCAAAGTGTTTGGTATTTGGAAGGGCATCCAGCTGTAAAAACCTTGCCAAAACTGACCTCACCTGTGCTTGTGCCACGTAAAAAGCACTAAGTCCACTCTGTTGAGTGGTTGGTGTTAGGAAAGGCATCCAGCTGTAGAAATCCTGCCAAAACAGTTACAGAAGTCTGGTGCAGGCTTCTGCCTGGCTGGCTCTTGTCAAACCATCCCACTCATGCCAACATGGAAGGTGGACATTAAACAGTGGTGGTGGTGATGATGATGATGATGATGATGATGATGATGACGATGACGATGATGATGATGATGATGATGATGATGATGATGATGATGAGGAGGAGGAGGAGGAGGAGGAGGAGGAGGACAACAGCAAGATGTGATTTGAAAAAGATTTGATTGCTATTTTTATGGGCTGAGCGACCAAATATAAGGCCTTATTCATTGGTTTTGTTTACTTTACTGTTTGTTATAACTTCACATTTTTTATACACATGCATACTTACATTTATCCTCAGTGAGTTTCTCTAGAAACTATATTATTTAGTGCTTCAGCTATGGCTTATGGCATCTTGAATTATATAGGGCTATAGTTCTCATGACATTTGTGGGCAGGTATTAAAGGTGGTGGGTGTGAACTTTTCTACCTTAACGCCACAAAACCCCCATCACCTGTTAAAAGAAGTAATATATCAGTCACTAATTCACAGTGAGATGAAAGAGTGGGGTTAGGGTAAATTATTTTGATTATTTATGTTGGTGTCGACTTTCCAGCTTACAAACCATTCATAACTTTCAACTGAAAGACACAATTTTGTAAAGTTTTGCTGGATTGATATTCAGAATTCTCCTCTGGTGAATATCTATTTGAGAAGCCTATTTGCAAACCCTCAAGATTCTATTGTCTTTTAGTAAGGACAACTTATTGCACATCTTGTAATTTATATTAGTATATTTAATACTGTACTTTAATTAGTCAAATCTGCCATCATCATCTGCCAAGTAAAAAAGCAGCATTTGAACATTAAATATTAAATGGTGACTTAATTATGGGACACTTGGTATGTTTATTTCTCGAATGGGTTTGAATTCAAAATCTTTATGTCTAATGCAGGTTATCAAATTCTTTATGTCTGTTTCTTTTGTCTTGCATTAGAAAGAATCTGAGTTCCAATTTCCATCCAACCGTCTTTTTTGCCTACTATTCTTGAGAGGGTTATGGTTGTTGTGACACGGATGGGCAGGATGAGCAATGAGGAGGTACAAAGGCAAGCAGGAATGGGAGAAAAACTAACAGCCAAAATGGATAGATAAATGTTGAGGTGGTTTGGTCACTTGGAGAGGATGGATGAGGAGCAGGTGGTAAGGAGGGTGATGAAGGCAGGATGTTAGGCAGCAGAACCAGAAGCAGACCTCAGTTTGTGTGGATGGATGGAGGGAAGAAAGCTTTGGTGGTTAGAGGTATTGGAGTGAGAGAGGCAAGAGAGTTTATAAATGATGGAAAAGCTTGGAGAGTGTTTGTGGACAGATGAGTGAATTTGATGTTGCTCAAAGGGGTACGGAACCAGCATGATGCAGTGGGTGTAAACCAGCATATGCTGTTGGGCTCCCATCTGATATTGGGGATTGCGTTCTATGCCTTGACCCAAGCATAGGACAGGGCTCACCTCTTTGAGCTGAGAAATGAATGGAATGCCTGGTGTGTGTCTTGTAGCTACTCCTTCCTAAAAAAAATGGGAATAGGCCTGAGTATATGTATTTGTATGTATTCTTGAGAGAATTACTGGGGTAGAATCCTCAAGTACCATCTCCTTAGGGTCCTATCAGAAGCAACTGTCATTAGACTTTCTGGCTAGATTCTGAAGCACGACTAACTGAGGCTATGTATATTATCCAACCATTTCATTCTTAGTCTATTCCTAGGTCTCCAGACAGTTGGCTCAGCTTGAAGAATCCATCTTGCTATTCTTTCCTGCAATATTCTAATCACATGTTTGTAGTACCAGAGCTGTTACCTCTCAATGTTGAGAAGTAATGACTTGACCTGGATAGACTCCCTTATCTCTGAGCTACATACTCTGTTGAATAATGTTACTCCAGAGATACTGAATGAACCCCATTTCAGTTGCTTGTATTTTCAATTGTCCTCTTTCAGTCATTACCCAACATTCATGACCATAGGTGAGGATAGGCACAAAAATTGAATTGAAGAAAACATGTTAAGCGTTTATACTAACATCTTCTGAAGATTGAATGCTGAAATTCTAGCACCCAATTTAGTTTCCTGCTTCCCATCACTCATGAATACAGCCCTGTGATCCTTAAGCTTCTCCACTTGTCTCAGTAATGTTCCACTAACATGCAGAGTGTACTGAAAAGGCTTTCTTGAGAGGACCAGTGTCTCAGTCTTCATAGTATAAATCGCATCCCTGTCTTGCATTCTGGCAGCAAACCTATTCAATGCATGCTGGAGATCACCTGATAAGCCAAGGAGCATCATGTTATCTGCAAATATCAGCCAACTGATCCCACACCCATCAATTGTGATACCACTCCCACAACTGTACAGTCAATTTAGTTCATAAAAATTATGAAAAGGTGAGGTGACTTTACACACTCCTGCCAAAGTCCAATACCCATGTTCAAAGGTATTGACTTAGCACCATTTACCCAAACATAAAGATCTGAGCATTTGTATAGAGACATGCTAATCAGAAGTTGCGCGTTAATCTAAAACTCTTACAAAACCTGCCACTGCATGTCCCATGACATGTCATATGCTTTTTTTAAGATTTACAATGCAAGTGTACACCTAATGGCAATATTTACATGATTTCTCAAAGAGCTGCCTTAGAGTGAGTATCTGGTTGAGTGTGCTGCATCCAGGCTATTCTGCCACACTATTCTTCAGCTAGCAGCTGGCTTAGGCTTAACATTCTCTCAGCATTGCTTTTTAAGACACCTCACATAGACTTTACCAGGCGCAACAAAGAAATTCCTATATATTAGAGTACTTTCTTATTTCCCTTTTTTAAAAATTGGGATTGCCATTACTTTAGTGTCTTTCCAAACACTAAAGCATATAAAAGTTTCTATTAAAGGCTTTTAATATCTTAGGCTGAATTTTATCCTCTCCAGTGACCTTGCCACAGGAGTACCTTAATTACCTTTATGACTTCAGCCTCTGTGAGGTTAGTCTTCACCCCTAGATGCACCATGTGTCCACTACAAGACTTTAAGAGATCAGTAAAATATGCCCTCCACCTCCTCCCAAGTGCTCTTCTCTGTGGAGAGAACTCTAGTTGAATTCTTAATGGCAGGTGTGGAAGAGTACTTCTTGATACGAATCTGGCAGATGGTCTTCCAGAATACTTTATTGGCCAATCTAAAGTCAGAATCCAGCTCAAACACAAAATCCTCTCATGACCTTGAAACACCTTTGTTGTTTCCGTTGTTACAGCTTCTCTTGCATCAGTGTATCATCTAAAGGAGAAACTCATTTCCAAGCCAAGCTTTGTAAACCTTTTTTGTTGGCATTTTTAACTTCCCGGTTAAACCAGGAATTCTTTTTCTACTTGATGCCACTATGAGTCACTTTCATCCTCATCATTGTACAGTCAAAGAAGAAACTGTCAAGAAAAACAAACTCCATTCCATTTTGACATCCCAAATTTGTTCAGAAATATTTGTTTCTGCATATGTTTCTGATCCCATCATCTGCCAGGTCTTCCCACTTTATTCTGAAAGTCACACTGGATTTAGCAGTTTTGTGAATTCTCCCTATTTTAGTCTCAGGTTGCAGACAACTCGGAGGTGATCAGTTGATAGTTCCAATCCTCTCCTTTACATGAACATTCAGCATAGAATCAAAGACGTCAGAGATGATAACAAAATCTGTCAATGATTTCTGTCCCTCAGTATCCCAATGCCAAGTATAGTTAAGGATATCCCTATATTGGAAGAATGTGTTCATAATGGAGAACTCATTTCTAGCACCAAAGTTCAAGGTCACCATTCCTCCCAATCACTCTTTTCCACATCTGGTGAACAGTGCCAACATGTGCATTGAAGTCTCCTAGTAGGAAAAAAGATTTGGTCTTAACTGCATCTAAAGCTGCAGTGACTTCATCAAGGAAGTGGGGATACTCACAAGACCTTGGCTGTTAGATTATGTTATGGAGTAGATTCCACTAAGTGGGAAGGTTTGCCTCCTGAAACTTACACTGAAGGAAGGACTGCTGGAGCTGTTGCAAGTATATGCACCAAACAGCAAGTCCAAATACAAATCCTTCTCTTGTTAACCTGTGCAACAGACAATACAATGTCGTACGGTTGTTCTTTTGAACCCCTTTCATATTGCAGTTGGAATTTATCTGAAGAATAAATGCACACATACACACACACACACTCACGTGTGCACACATTCACACACACACGTGCGCACATATTCACACACACACACACACACACACACACACATTCCTGAGAATGAGATACTTTGACTTCAAATTGTACTTTACATGTCTATTATCCTATCTGTCTCTGTAGGCATATATTTTGTCTGGGTTTGTATATTGTGCATATGTCCAGTTATCTAATTTGTATTTTCTTTATTCATATATACCTGTTTAAAAGTGTATTAACATATATTTTTTATGCATTTCTGTATGTGTATGCATAGTTGTATGTATGTTCATTATGTGCCTATGTTTATTTAAATTTGCATATTTTTTGGAGTGGCTTCTTATCCTCAAGCAATATTGCATTGTCTATGTATATATAAGGTGATGAGCTGGCTGAATTGTTAACAAGGTGGACAAAATGCTTAGCAGCATTTCATCTGTATTTACATTCTGAGATCAAATTCTGCTGAAGTTGACGTTGCCATTCATCCCTTTTTGGGTCGATGAAATAAGTAAGGGCAAAGAACTTGGATCAAGGTTACTGACTTCTATGCTCCTCCAAAATTTCAAGTCTTGTGCCTTTAGTAGAAAGACTTATCCATATACAGTAGAACCTCACAGTATGCATGCATCATTGTATGAGTAATTTGCTGCATGAGCCGAGGCTGGTGCAAATTTTTGTCTTGAAGTACGAGTGGAAATCCACAACGCGAGTGAGTTTCATACAAGCAACTGCTAGTTGGCACTCAGCTTGTACATGCTCTCCCAACAAGCACAGCCTCTGCTCACTCAGTTCATGTGTTTATCTCATTGTGACAGCATTCCTGTTGTGTTTTCCCCAGTTTTTTCTTTTTTGTAGTTTTGTGTGTTTTTTGCTATTGTTTTATAATAATTAGCTGTTAGCCATGGGTCCTAAGAAGGTTAGTGCAAAGGACAGTACTGAGAAGAAGAAAAAGCCGATTACGATAGAATTGAAGAAGGAAATCATTGATAAGCATGAGAGAGGAGTGGGTGTAGTGGACATAGCAAGTCAGTACGAATGAAGTACATTGATGATCTGCACCATCCTGAAGAAAAAGGATGAGATCAAGGCCATTACAACAGCAAAAGATGTCTCCAGGCTCTCCAAGCAATTCACATCGGTCCAGATGGAAAAATTGCTTCTCCTACAGATCAATGATAAGCAACTTGCAGAGGATATAATTACAGAGACCATCATTTACGAGAAAGCACGAGCACTATATGGGGATCTCCTGAAACAGAACCCTGGAACATCGACAGAGCAGACATTAGCAGATGCATTTAAGGCCAGCCATGGCTGGTTCAATAATTTCATGAAGAGGACTGATGTTCATAGCATTGTCAGGTATGGAGAAGCAGCGAGTTCTGACATGAAGGCAGCTGAGGATTTCGTGTGTCTGTTCTGTCAGCTCATTGTAGCTAAGGAGTAAATCATACAACAAATATTCAACATCACACAACAGATATTCTACTAGCCTTTTTTGGCAAAAAAAATGCCCAGAAGAACATAGATAATTGCAGAGGAGAAGAAAATTCCAGGTCACAAGCCTATGAAAGATAGGCTAACTCTCACTCTTTGTGCCAATGCGAGTGGAGACTTGAAGATTAAGCCACTCTTTGTCTACCATTCCAAAAACCCACAATAATTCAAGTTGCACCAAATCCTGAAGGAGAAGCTGCATATCATGTGGAGGGCAAATGTTAAAGTCAAGGTTACCAGGCAATTCTTCATTGAGTGGGTCAACCTTCACTTCGGACTATCAGCGAGAAAGTACCTTTTGGAGAATAATCTTCCTCTCAAAGTCCTCCTCATCCTCAACAATGCTGCTGCTCATCTTTCTAACTTTTAAGATGATGTCCTGGATGAATTTAAATTTATAAAAGTTCAATACCACACTTATCTTGCAGCCCATGGACCAACAGGTGATTTCTAATTTTAAGAAATTGGACACCAAATACCTGTTTTGTCAGTGTTTTGAAGTTACCGAAAATACAAATCTAACCCTTCATGAGTTTTGGAAGGAGCACTACAACATTGTTAACTGCCTGAAAATCATTGATATGACCTGGCAGGGTATAACAAGGAAAACACTGAATTCTGCATGGAGGTAACTGTGTATCCAAAAGAGACTTCGAGGGGTTTGAGTCTGAGACATTTGAAGTTGAGGAGATAGTGTCTCTTGACAAGTCCATGGGCCTCAAGGTTCACCATGGGGACATTAACGATCTCGCCAAGGAACACTCAGAGGAGCTGATGACAGGATGAACTCCTGCAGCATTTGGATGCAGTGGAAGAGATTAGTTCCCTGGAGGAGGACAGTGTAGCAAAGGAGGCTATTTTTATGAGTGACAAAGGCAGTGTTGGCAGAGTGGCAACTTCTGAATTTATAGAAAAATATCAACCTGTATCTACGTACAGGTCGTGCAGCTGCTTTATTTAATGATACTGCTCTGGCGCATTTTCGTAACATTTTGAAAGGCAAGAGAAAGGAGGCTTCTCTTGATATGTCTCTAATGAAACGACCTGCAAGTGTGAAAAGTGAAGAAAGTGTATCCAAAAAGCCTAAACTAAACGAAGTGAGAGAGAAAACGCCAGAAATTGTTCTTCATGAAGTCTTAATGGAAGGAGATTCTCCTTCCAAACAATAACCCTCCTCCTCTTCCCTACTCTATTGTTTTCCTTGCACACAAATCATCCCATCTTTAAGGTAATTAAACTGATAAAACCAGTTTGCATTCTTTTGCCTTCTCTTTTATTATGTTTTTATAATTGTCATTTTCCTTGTAACTGCACCTTTTCTGTTTTAAAACCCATAAAAAATGATTTTGGGGTGGTTTTGTGGGATGGAATAAATTGATTATATTTTAATTAATTTCAATGGGGAAAATTGATTTGTAAAATGAGTAAATTGTAAAATGAATTAAATTTGTACTGCAAGGGATCACTGTATATCATTTCAAAGGTAATTATTTCTAAACAAAATTAGCATACACTTCATTTTAATGGCTCTAAGGAAGCTGTAAGATGTTGCACAAACATTCAGCTCTGAGTGCACTGTTTCTTATAGCAGAAAGAGCTGTAAACTCATGCAGTTGATTATGCAATTCCTATTCTCTTGTTATTTGATAGCTAATACACACACACACACATACGCACACATATAAAATACACATATATGCATATGTACATACACACGCACGCACACACACATACACACACACACATGCACACACGCACACATACACGAGGGGGTACTGAAAAGGATATATAAACACCTGAAGTTGAATAACGGACCAATGATTGATACATATTGGTTTCAAATTTTGGCACAAGGCCAGCAATTTTGACCCTCAATGCAGCAGACTTTAAGTATCTGCATTCTGTACCAGTTCAGTGTGATCAATGCCTTCTGAGAGTAATTAGATTGATCGAACCCATGTAGAAGCCTGCCGTACAGACAATGCATGCATACACACATGCATACATTCAAGCATACTCACATACATATACATACAATTGAGGTATGTTTCACCAAGCCCATTCATATAAAAATAATGCACTTATCACAAAAGTAGTCAATGTAAAATTTAAATAAATTAGACTAGCTAGAGCTGTAACAATGTCTATGTGAAAAGGAGAATAGAAATTGGGGAATCATAAATATACAACACATGCATGCATACATTTATTTTTACATCCATTCTCCCATGTTAGTAAAGATAGATGAGTATATATTATTGAGATATTGTTTTACAGCTGGATACTATGTGCGTTCACTATTGGTGGTTTACTATGTGATATTTCTCAGTCAGACAAAAACTGCACTGTTTTGACTTATATTCTATTAAACAGCAATGATGCATTCAACAAAAATAGTTTGTGATGATTTTATGCCACTGGTATTCTTAGACATTTGACAGATTGTGATCAATGAAAATAAGGAGCAGACTGAAATAAATCCTGGAATCAGTGCTATGATCAATTTACATGTTCGAAGTCAGTACCTGAGCATGGGAGCAACTCAATAACTATAACTGAAAATAGCTAATGAATAACTTGTACACATTCACTAGCCAATGATATAGCACAAACCATATACACTATACAGTTATTATCCAAGTCTAAAACACTGCTCACATTGCACATACACTACATGATAAACAAAATACTTAGTAACGTGAGAAACAACAAAACCAAACATATAGCAGACAGATTCTTACACCTCTAAAAGACAATGCTGCACACAAATCAGGAACACAGAGATGCAGTAGAAACTCACATGAATCTGTTGAAAACATGACAGAGTGAACAAGGTATTTACTGCTAGGCCTGGTGCTATGTATTTCTGACACTGAAAGTGAATGGTTTATCTTCCAATTCCATAACATTAACTGAGGATGAGATAAACCTTCAAGTCTCCTTCTGAGCTGCAACTGGTAGTGGTTTTTGTTGCCACTTGTGTAACAACTGGGCTTTCTGCTCTGCACTGCCAGATCTTGCTTTTATCTCAGAGCGTATCATGTGATACAGCTCAGGAATGGTCTTGTGTTCTTGAAAAGTCATAAGGACATTTAAGTCCATACTAACTCCTCTCAACTACATGTCACTCCACACTATTTCTGCATTTAACATATGGCTAAAAATGACATTGAACTAGAGATCCATTATCACTACCAATGTCATTGACTGTCGTTATTGTGTTGCACTGACCCACGTACTGTGGAACAAGCCTATGAACAGGTGTTTCTTCAGGATTTCTGCATGGTATTGCACTTTAGCCTTGGTCTTGAAGGTTAGGCAGTATGGTACCATAAGCTTTGTCTTGGTCAATAGACAATATACTGGTTCAAACACTGTCCAGAGCTTCCTTTAACTGAACATTCTGGAGCCTATAAAAATCCCCCACATCCATTTGTGAGGTAAAAGGAGATCAGCTTTATCCTTGTCCACTTCTGAATAATTTTTCCAGTTAAGAAGAATTGAGTCGATCTTCTGTGATGCAATTCTATCAGAATTTCTCAGTCTGGAGAAAGTTTCTTTGCTGAAGGTAATTTTTTTTTTCAAAACTACCTTCATTTATGCAATTCTCCTCAGCATTGTCTAAGTCTGAGTGAAAGCCTCACTGTCATTGCCATTGTTTTCATTGCCTAGTGAGTTCCCAAACTCTGACACATTACATGTTTCCCTGCTGCAAAGCAGGTTTCTTTACACTTTTTTGTTTCATGTCTGCAGAAAGATCAGTTTTTTCCCATAAGGTGACATTTCATCCTTGTTTTCTTGTCATTTTTGTTTGTGAAAACCCTGAGAATAAAATGTTGTAAAAAGTACAAATCAGGTATAATATTTAAAATTAAACCTCACTCTACTTACATCTTATGTCATGCGGCATGACATAAAACATGGACATTCATATCCTTGGAAGACATCCAGAAGCTCAGCAAAAGCAAAAGAAAAATAACACCTCTACCATAGATGACAATGACAGTAATAACAACAACAACAATAATCAATTCTTCATTTGCTGCAAGAGTGCAAGAGTTTCTACTATTGGCATAATGTCACAAAATTCAAAGGAGGGTTACAATAAAGTCCTGCAGTAGTAGTAGTAGTAGTAGTAGTAGTAGTAGTAGTAGTAAACTGTGATATGCCTAGTGAACAATGAGAATCAAAACAATGACTTGCATACCTATACTTAATATGTTCCAGCAGATTCGAATGGAGATACGTTAATTGGTGTTGTACTTCATCACAGGAGAACAACATCTCCTTTATGAGGATAACCTCACAAAAGGATTGAGGATGATACAGGATGATAAAGTATGGGGTTACATAAAAAAAATGTGTGAACAAGAGAATGAAAAATATTTTTTTAAATTCCCCAAGAGAGAGCCACCACTGAAGCATACTCACAGAGACCCCACGAAAACAGTCTCCCTAACTTCTAAGGCAAGTGTCTTCTCCAGTTGTCTTTCTTCAATCTACAGGCACATACTCAGGGCAGGTCTGTTCACTTGAACCATGTGGCCTCTCTCATTCACCTTTCAGCAAATTTGCTGAAAGGTAACATTTTGCTTTCCATTCACATTTTCTCTTTCAAGTGAAACTTGAAAAAATGTATGAGAGTTTTGCAAAAGAGGAAGGTGTCTCTCTTTAGCTCTTTCCATATCATCCACAACACAAAGCTCTTTTATCAATGCCACCACATAAATAAAAAGTGCCTGCCTTCTTGGTTAAAAGAAGGCAGTGGAATGGTCTTCACAATGGACCCAACAGATAGCCAGATCTAACTAACGTGATAACAGCTGTTTGACAAAACTCCATTTGTCAGTTATGTTCAGGTACTGGACAAGTGCATGCAGAACTGTTTTGTTGCCCTGCATCCACTCTGTACTGGCCTAACTGACAGTACTTCCTACCTTGGACCAGTAATGTTCTTTAGTAACACTGGTAGGTAGATGTTCCATTCCAGTAGTCGGACAGTAATAGATAATGGAAGTGATGAAGGCATTCACCACCTCAACTAGATATTTCAAGGATAGCTTCTATGAAGTCTATTTCTGAGTTATGGGCCAAAAGTTTTCAGAGTAGTGTCCCTTGCCTAGATTTTTTCTTGGTAGGGCATTTGCTCCTTCTTGCTCGTCTTCTTATCCCAGTTCTTCTCCACCTGGAAATCTGGAGCAAACCAGACCTCAAGCAATTTAACTGGTCTGTCCATCCAGTACTCCATGAAGATGTTGGACAGCATGGACCTGTCTTTCCAGGTGCTGAACTGCAAGCCCATTTCCTTTTTTCTGGTTGATTTTGTTAATACATTATACTCCGCTAGAGTAGTGCTGGTTACCTCGATCAGCTTATTGTCTGACACAATGTGGGTGACATCATCTCCAAATGCTTCCTAGTTCACACAGAATACCTCTTAATGTCTCCAGTTTCCATGATAGTGGAAGAGTCAGTAAACACAGAGGAGACAAGATACAACAATCTTTATAAATTGAGTGTATGATACATAGTGGTTGTGATAGATGGTCATTCACCCCAAGCAAAGAGCTGTCACTGTACATTGTGGAAATCCAGCCCCCGAAGATATTACTGAAACTGACTGCTGTGTGGACTGCTGCCAAGTATTGTTGGTTGATCCTATTAAAGGGTGGTCAGGGATCCACCCCAGGCCAGGTTCATTACCTACCCTCTCTATGATGTTATTATCATTATGAGTGGAGGTTGTCATGGATTGATCTATATGAGATGGTGCATGTTTCTGCATCACCAGTCAGACCACCAATGACAAATGCCAATCTGTTTGTAAATATCTTGACAAAAATTTTGAAGTTTATGTTTAACAAAGCTATGGATCAAAAATTTTCAATTTTGTTCTCCTTGTTGCAGTCTTTTCTTAGTGCTATGCTCTTCAGCTCACAGAACTGAGGATTCTCCTGTTGCAGGAGAATCTGCTACAAGTTGCAGCAGATACATGTCAAGGGGGCCACAAATAAGTTTGGCATATGAATATAAAGCTCATATAATAGAATATTTAAACCAGGCAATTTGACCCCACTGCAACTAGCCATTGTTTCCCCTATTTCCAAGGCTGTTATTGACTTTCTACCACACTCCACCTCCAGTGGCAAGAGTTGTGGCAGGCTGTCAAGGTAGGCACTGAAATTCATCCTGTAACTTGGTGAGCCACTTATTCCAAACAGTCAAGCAAAGTGCCAATGAAAAGCTGCAGTCATAATCCTCATCATAGGCTACCAAAGACTGAATTGTAGCTTTGTCACAAAGTTGAATCTCTGTCACTTGGGCCCATAAAACAGCTTTCATTCCTTCATGATCCAGCCCTGACAACACAGCAGCTGTGCTTCATGTGGAAGAAGTGATTACATGTTACTCTCACCACACGCAAGCTGGTTATGATGCCTTTCCTAAACACCTCTAATAAGTTTTTATAAATTCTTTTGTTTATTGCCCCATGGAAACTCCCATTCTGTCAGAATAGTTTATTTTTAGTTTGTTCTAAGTTTTTTGAATGTTTAGCATTTGTATGTATGTTACTACGTTATTAGTATGAGTGATGTAGTCATGTGTAATGTTTGTGTGTTCCTTAATTCTTTGTTGTTTGTGTCTATGGTTGTGCAGCTTACGATATTTCTTTGTGGTTGTTGTTCTTGTAGTTAGTTTGGATTATGTTTGTGTTTGTGGTAGTATTTGCTGTGTTGATATTGTCTGTGGTAGTTAGTGACGGAGTTGGTGTTCATATCATACTATAGAGTGTTGGCTTCCCTTCAAATCTCCCAGATTTCTGTGAGAGCAGATTGATTTTGTTTTCTTCCTCTCCTTTCTCTTCTTAAGGGGACAGTTTTCCATTTTTCATCTTTATCACATTCATTGCCGAACATATCTGAGTGATTTGAAGGCAGAGAAAAGCATATGTTGTATTGAGATTGGGTGATTCTGTTGCTGATATTGGTGATGTTGTTCTTGATGCTACTGCTGCTTATATTATTACTGTTACGGTACGGTACATCTATTCAGGCAACTTTGATTTAATGGAGAAAGTGAGCTAATGTACAGCACATACATTTGATTACTATAAACAAATTACTTGTGCAAGTCGTTCAGCAAAAGCTGAATGCTCATATGTCATTATCAATGGGAGAGTCCAGTATTATAATAACAACAACAATAATAATAATACTTTCTTTTATTGGCCACAAGGGCTGAACACAAAACAAATAGGAACAGTACAATACAAGGGATAAGTGGGGATGTTGAACAATGCCATGAGTACAATAAGTAACAAAAAAAAACAAAAAAACAATTAAACAATAAAAATTCCCCAAAAGCAGGGAATTCCTCGCTGGGACAACCACAGAACTCCACACATCCTGACCACTAGGTGCACTTCTGCAGACACCTCAACTCCTCCAGTTTACAAATGAAAGTTCAGAGTAGGCCCATTCACACAGGCCATCTTCACCACATACTTCCACCTTTCAACAAATTTACTAGGGGCAGGGGCAGAACTTCCCTTCTACCCTCACTTTCTTTTGCAAGTGAAACTTGAAAAAGTTGATGAGGGCCAAAGAGGAAAGTATCTGTTTTCAGTCCTTTCAGTCTTGTCCACCACACTACTTCCTTCGCTATGGCCACCAGACAGAGGAAAACTGCCTTTCCTTCTCGGCCAAAGGAAGGCAGCAGGGCGATCTTCACAATAGACTCAACTGATAACTGGATCCATCTTATATGCAATAACAGCTGTTCGACAAAGCTCCACAAGTTAGTAATGCATGGACACTGGACGAGTGTGTGCAGGACAGTTTTGTTGCTCTGCACACACCTTGGACAGGTCCGTCTGACAGTACTTCCGTGTCTATAGAGCTTGTCTCAAACCAGCAGAGCTCCCTGGTAGCACTGCCAGGCCAGGGATTTCTGGAAGTTATCCATAGGCCCCAGAAAAGACCAGTTAATTGATCCCTCCTGACGCCCAGGGTTTCCCCAAGGACATCATCACTCTTGTCTGCTACTAATCCCCTACAAAACTCCATAGTGGAACTTGCACCGACCGCATTGCTTGACTGGCAGAAAGTTGTGAGCACTTGCCAACATTTCAGGTGCCAAGCACCTTTTCGTGCTCTATGTTTCATCCAGAGCTGTAGTTCTGTCAATGAGATGAGCTGTAGAAAATACTGCTTGACAAATGGCAACCACACCTGTTCAGCATTAAGAAAATGCTGGAGATGTAGCTTCAGAGCGGGTCTGCACATCATTAGCCATGGCATGCTGTTGACAACAGATGGATCATCTGATGAGTGGAACATTTCCCTTCCATAGAAAGCAGAAAAGTAAGTGCTCCAGCTTGGTCAGCTATGAAGCAGAGCAAGGGACGATGGTCAGACAGTAATAGATGACTGAAGCGATGTATGCATTCACCACTCCGGCCAATCTTTCAAGAACAGCTTCCTCTCTGCTCATTTCTGGATGAGATTGGCTACCCTGCTCATCATCTCCCCCCCGGTCCTCATTCACCTGGAGGCACAGACCAAACCAGACCCCAAGCAATTTAACTGGTCTTTCCATCCAGTGCTTTACAATGCTGTCGGTTGGTATGGACCTGCCTCTCCAGGTGCCAAGCTGCAGGCCCACCAACTTTCCAGATTAATTTTTGCTTCTGTCGCTGCTTTGTACTCCCTTAAGGTAGAGCCAATCACCTCAATTTCCAAGTTGTCCAACACTATTACTGTCCAAACACTACTACTAAAAATTCCCCAAAAGCAGGGAATTCTTCACTGGGGAAACCATATAACTCCACACAACCTGGTCATCCTGACCACCAGGTGCACTTCAGCAAACACTTCTCTCCTTCTCAACTCCTCCAGTTTACAAATGCAAGTTCAGAGTAGGCCCATTCACACAGGCTGTCTTCACCACATACACCCACCTTTTAACAAGTTTACTAGGGGCAGGGGCAGAACTTCTCTTCTACCCTCACTTTCCTTTACAAGTGAAACCTGAAACAGTTGATGAGGGCCAAAGAGAAAAGTATCTGCATAGGCCACAATAGCAATCTGCATCCTAGATCACACAGGATGCCCCTCGAAATATCCAACTTCTTCAATAATAGCTCGAGAACCAGCATGTATAGAAAGGAGAGAATGGGCATCCTTGACAGACCGAGCAAGTGATGCTTAATGATTCTGCTATACATTGCTGCGATCCAGCCTCTGAAAATGGGACAAAAGCTGGCTGTCATGAGGACAACCTCCAAGTATTGATGGTCGACCCTGTCAAAAGCTTTTAATTGATTCAAATTGATCAGAGCCCCACCCATGCCAGGTTCCTTCCCTACCTTCTCTATGATGGAGCATATGAGGTGGAGGTTGTCATAGATAGATCTGTTTGGAATAACACATATCTGTGCATTACCAACCAGCTTACCGATGACAAGTGCCAAGAAGAAGAAGAATTGTTTCTAATATATAATCGTCTATGAAATTTGAGAGAGGGATTAATCAACAAACACCATCAACTTGAGTACATAATTTATTGACACGGAAAGGATGAAAGGCAAAGTTGACCTTGGCAGGATTTGAACTTAAAATGTAAACAACTGAAACAAATACCACAAGGCCTTTTGCCTCACTCCAATAATAATAATGATGATGGTCACTCCTATTGATTTTGATGTATGTGTGTTTGAAAGAAAGGATTAAAAATATAAAAAAAGGTTTAAAAAAAAGAAGCTGCGTATGAAGAGCAGTTGAAATATAAACCCTGATGATATAAAATTACTGCAAGATGATGTCATTCGATCACTAACGAGATTAAATACAGGATACAAGTATTTAAAGGTGCTTCAGGACAATAGGATGGAGAAACAAGAGAGAAAAATCTCCAAGTAGTATAAGAACAAAATAAGGAATATGATCAAAATAAAATTAAATGGAGGAAGTATCATCAAAGCAATGAATACATGGGCCATGCCAGTATTAAGATATTCTGTTCCTTTCCTGACAGAATTACAGAACTTAGAAGAACTAGAAAGCTGCTCCCATTGCACAATGTGCATCATCATAAAAGTAATATCAACAAATTTTATCTACAAAGAATTGAAGGAAGCAGGGGATTGCTAAATGTAGAAGACACCTATATTGGGTGCAATATTGGGTTTCAAAAACTATGTTGTGTAGAGTGAAGAAAGAATATTACTAGCAGCTATAAATGTCCAAGAAGTTACTGAAACAGTAGAAGTATTCAAAAAGAGAATTAAGAAGAAAATAAAGCAAATAGCTGGAAAGAGAAGGAATTACATGACCAGTTCATGCAACAAACTGGGGGTGTTACAATTAAAAAATATTGGTTCTGGCTGACAGACAGAAACCTGAAATGAGAATCTTAAGGGCTAGTTATAGCTGTTGAGGAACAAGCCAATAGGACAAATTTGACAACGGTAAAGATTGATAAAACTCAGAAAACAAACACATAATCTACGGGGAAAGAAAAGAAAGTATTTGTCATCTCTTGAGTGAATGAAGTAAGCTAGCACAAAAAGAGTATAAGTGCAGGCATAACTGTGTAGTTAAAAGAATGTATTGGGATGTTAGCTGAGAATGTGGATTCAAAGCAGCAGAAAAGTGGTATGAACATAAACCAGAGGCTGTGACAGAGAACAATGATTATAGGTTTTTATGGGATTTCCAGATAAAGTCTGACATAGGAAAAAAGTATAAGATGCTAGACCATGCAATACCATATCATAATATAATGTCTACTAAAGAAATCGAAAAAATTGAGAAATATCAGGATCTAACCTCAGAGATGAAGAGACTGTGGAAGAATAATATAACTATTATTCCTGTGGTAATTGGTGCCTGTGATACAACATCCAGATTGCTGCTTAAGAGGCTGAAGGATATTAGAATTGAGACTCGTTGTCAACCAAGAGAAATGTGCAATCCTTTATTGATGAAAAGCAAAGTTGATTATAAAAGATTAATAAAAAAGGAAGAAAACAGTTCATTGTCATCTGCTGTCTGTATATAAAACACTTGCTGGAAATTATTATGTTAAAAGCAAAACAATGAATGATGATCCCAGCTGTAGCTTGAGCAAAGCATGAAGGATTGGCTGGAATACACTGAGTGTGGTATAAAACCAGATGTTATTGCGGGACCACACTGGAGAATAAAGAATATAAACATATAAACTGCATTGGGATTTTCAATACCACAAGTATGATCTCCACCTTCAGTCCCCTCACACACTGCCAGAAGGCAAGATTTAATTACAGAAAATAATCACTGAAAACATATACATTATTGATATGCCTGCCTGTTCCTAGTGAGAAATATATCCAAGAAAATAGCAAAAGAATTTGGGTGGTGAAGTAATTACTGCATTTTGAAATGTTGAAGATTGTATTAATGGTGGTTGCTATTTTTGTTCTTCAAACCCAGATAGATCTTGATTGAGCTGTATATCTTGTTATTACAGTGATCTTTACAACTTGAAGTTGGTCTTGTGGCACCTCCAATCAGATCCTAATTCATCTCTCCTCCTCTTATCATTCTCCTGGGCACTGTACTAGTCTGTTCTACAAGAATGTCAGCCCACTAGAATTACTTCCCAGTCCATGTTTGTCCTGCAGCAGTTCAAAGGCACATTAATTGTGTCAATCTCACAGGTCACTGAATGCCTTGCAGAGGCTGTGATCACAGTCCCAACCTCCAAACCAAACCATTAAAAAAATGTTGTGAATATTTGTTTAACTTGAGAAATGACTGAAGACAAAGAAGAAAGAAAACGGTTGATATAGTATGTATACAAGTGCTGAAGATTGTGTTGTATGAAAGTGAGAATGGTGCAGTTTGGAATTGTCCACAAAGACTGAACTCATTGTGTTAGTAACCTGGTATTTTAAGGTTTTATGTGGACCACTACTAGAAATAATGATAATTATAATTTAAGTTCAGGTACAGGCATGGCAGTGTAGTAAGCTGTTTGCTTCTCAATCACATGGTTCTGGGTTCAATTGGAGTTGGCTAGATTTACCTCATTCTTGCAGCAACCACTCTCACCATCTTGCCCAGTTCTGGGCATCCTCCTTCCTCAAGCCAACTCACCTAATCTCCTCCTCCACCTGTCCCCTCCACATTTTCTTTGGTCAACTTTGCTTGTGCACACCAACTTTCACCACAAACTCCTCCAACAGATCTGATCCAATTCTAACTCTTGTCTTTACCTCATCGTACAAACTCATCACTGCCCTCACTATTACCTCTAGTTCACCTCTTTTCCTCAATGCTCATTCAATCACCTTCCTTGAAATCCTATCAAATGCCTTCTCCAGATCAACAATGCACAAGTATAACTCCTTCTCCTTATCTCGGTATTCCTCCTGCAATCTCCTTACAATGAACATTGCATCCATTATCCCCTTTCCTGGCATAAAAGCAAATTGCATCTTATCCACATCCATTGTTTTCTGAATTCTTCTTTCCAATACCCTTTCTACAATCTTCATTGCATGATCCAGTAACTTCACTCCCCTATATGCCCCACAACTCATCACCTTGAAGATCGGTACCACCACACTTGGTGCCCAATCATCTGACATTCCTCTTCCATCCAGCACACCTTGGCAGAGCTCCAACATCACAACAATCCCTATCTCTCCACTTGCAGTTATCATTTCCACACTTACTTCTGATAGATCAGCTACCTTTCCTGTTTTCATTTCCTTCATTGCCTCCACTACTTCTTCCTGACTAACCCTCTCCACTGGCCCCTTCACCACAGCAGCTTCCACCCTCTGATCCCATTCATTCTCCTCATTCATGATTCCCTCCATATGCTCCTTCCAAACTCTTCCCCTGTCCTTCAACCTTCCATCACCCCCCCCCCCCTCAATGCCTCTTCCTCCCTCAACATCTCTTCCATCTTTTTTCATTGATTTAATAAACCTAAACACTCTATCTGGGTTCTCATCCAGCTCACTCAACCTCTTCTCAGCTCCTTCCTCATAGATCTCGCAGCCACCCTCTTTGCACGATTCTTCATGTTATTATACCTTGCTTTCATTTGCTCAGTCCTATTATTACATAAAGCTTTGTGCGCCTCCTTCTTCCTCACTATCATAACCCTCCTCGTTCCACCACCATGTATCTCTTCAATCTCTCCTACCTTTCATCCTTCCACACACTTCGTCACTTGCCTTTAGTACCCCTTCTTTAATAGACTTCCACAAATCTGGTGCATCAATGCTTACCAACTCCCCAATACTCTCCTCAAACTTTGCTCTTGTTTCTTCTTCCTTCAGTTTCCACACCTTTCTCCTTTCAACCATTCTCATTCTCACACACTTTTTAGTAGATGGAAACTGAAAGAAACTCATTGTTTATATATGAATGCCAACAGCTCCATAAAAAAGTGCCAAACTCTCAAAGTGGAAGAGGGAGACCCAAGAAGACATGGGATGAGATCCTGAAGGACAACCTTAGGACACTGAACCTTTCAGACAAGATGACAAAGGACAGAGATACCTGGCACTTTGCTGTACTCAAGGAAACCCGTCCTTCACAGCAGAAGTGTTAAGGCCACTTCCCCTGGTGAAGAGTATTGGCCTGCAAGATTCATCTGCCTGTGCCATGCAAAAAGCACTCATGCCAGTGACATGTAAAAGTGCTTGTGCAGTGCCATGTTAAAAACACTCAGCACACACTATAAAGTGGATGGTGTTAGGAAGAGCACCCAGCCATAGAAAGCAAGCCAAATCAGACTGGAACCTGGTGCAGCTTTCTAGCTTGCCAGTTCTGGTCAAACAGTCCAGCCCATGCCAGCATGGAAAATGCATGTTAAAGGATGATGATGATGATGTATATATATATATATATTCTTTTATTTTGTGTTTCAGTCATTTGACTGCAGCTATGCTGGAGCACCACTTTTAGTCAAGAAAATCGACCCCAGGACTTATTCTTTGTAAGCCTAGTAATTCTTCTATCGGTCTCTTTGGCCAAACTGCTAAGTTACACGGACGTAAACACACCAGCATCGGTTGTCAAGCAATGTTGGAGGGACAAACACAGACACACACACATATATATATATATATATATATATATATATATATATATATGTACGATGGGGTTCTTTCAGTTTCTGTCTACCAAATCCACTTACAAGGCTTTGGTCGGCCGAGGCAATAGTAGAAGACACTTGCCCAAGGTGCCATGCAGTGGGACTGAACTCGGAACCATGTGGTTGGTAAGCAAGCTATTTACCACACAGCCACTCCTGTGCCTATATATATATATATATATATATATATATATATATATATATATATATATATATATATATATATATATATATATATATATATATATATATATATATATATATATATATATATATATATATATATATATATATACATACATACATACATACATACATACATACATACATACATACATACATACATACATACATACATACATACATATATACATATATATATATATATATATATATATATATATATATATATATATATATATATACATATATATATTGGTTCTAATGAAGAGGGACAAACACAATGATACCCATAGGTATCTCTCTCTCTCATATACATATATATATATATATATATATATATATATATATATATATGTATATGAGAGAGAGAGAGAGAGAGAGAGATACCTATGGGTGTCATTGTGTTTGTCCCTCTTCATTACTTGTCAATTAGTGTTGGTTTGTATACATCTCCATAACTTAGCAGTTCAGCAAAAGAGACCAAGAGAAAAAATACCAGGCTAAAAAAATATAAATACTGGGGTTGAGTTCTTTAACTAAAATCCCTGCAGGCAATGCTCCAACATGGCCACAGTGCAGTGACTGAAACAAGTAAAAGATATATATAATCAAAACTCTAAATGACTTTTTGAGTCAATCAAAATGATAATATCTTTAAAATTCCAATTTCATGCATATTTTAATAAAAATTTTGATTTTATTGTTAATTTTGAATGCCATATTTACTCAAAGCCCACATCTCACTCTCTTACAGTTCTCATTCATGAAAATACTACATCCTGTTCCTATCTTTAAATTTAGATTCAGATCATTGTCACTTCCAACAGCTAATTACATTGACTTCCATTGTCATGACAACATTGTCATAGTAATTGTTATTTTTAAAAAATTAAGGATATATTGTTCATGTACCATAGGGAGGCAAAAATGCAAGTACTTTTCATTATTTTAAGATGTCTGATATTTCTTATAAATATTTTAAAGTAATTTAATTTCATTTCATATTTTACTGGTCTTGATCTTTTTATAAAAGAAAAGAACACATTGGACATAAAGTTTTGAAATAATAATTTCTTGCATTGTCACATTATCATGAATTCATAGGAGAGGGGAATAACAAAATTAATTGGTTATTGTGGAATCTCAAGAGATGAAAGGCATAGTCAACTTTGACAGAATTTGATTTCAGACCATGAGAGGACATAACTAAATACAGCAGAGCATTTAATCTGGAAGTCAACCATTTCTGAATAATAGTAACTAACTCAGTTACAGCTGTTGTGTCTCATGAGACTCAGTAGCTATAATAGGGTCACTGGAGAAGTTGGATTGTAAAAGAACTAATGTGAATATGCTAGAAGCACAGTGGTTTTGCTTTAAGGCACTGAATTTGTGACTTCATGCCATCAGTTAACCCTTTTATGATTATATTTCTAATAAAATATACTTTCTGTTCTTTAGTTAATTTTTGAAAAAAAACAAGAACTTAGAAATATTTAATAAAATAATTGGTCTTTTCTGGTCAATTAAGCTGCTCTTTAGAATATTATAGAAGTTTCTTGAAAGTATAATGCAAAAATTCAACTGAAATATGAAAACTTTAAACTTAGAGGTTTTTCTGTTATAAAACATGAGACAGCTTCAGGCAGTTTGTTGTCAAACAGGTTGAACTATATCATAGTCTTTTGGTTGTACTTTACAACAAGATATGAATTTCATTATTTTGCACATTGTTGTTTGTCCTTTGGTTTCAAAGATGATCTGGACTCCACCATAACAAAAGAGGATGCAATAATACAGGCAGCTAAAGATTCATGACTACCCTTGCCTATACTACAATTTTCCCTGCAATGAAACTATGGAAGTGGCTGTACTAAACTTGGATTAGAGTGAGAGAGGGCTGCACTGGATCACCAGCCTCATTGTTTTGTCCCCATTTTGTGGACCAGTGATAAGATAGTCGAGATGATTAAGAGGAGTGCAGTGGGTTCACCTGGATGATCTATGTCTCACCATGATCTGAGATATGCATCCCATAGCAACATTGTTAGATATTACCTTTCTGTGCTTTGAAACTTCCCAATGGATTGCTAGGTTTCCTCTGCATAATGTGCCAAAAATTCAGTCTTCGTATTCATCTTAAACATGCATATATACACAATACTGGATTGCTGTTAACTCTCCTGAGTTCTCATGCTATTCGAAACTCAGGATCAGGTGTTTTAATGTATTCATTTGGACACTGTAAATAGATACAGTAAGACACTCAATTCTGAGTTAAGCATCAGCTATTTTCGTCATAGTAAAAAAATGTCTAAATGGGTAAAATATTGGATTATCAACTCTTAGATCATGAGTTTAACCCTTTAGCATTTAAAGCAGCCATATCTGACCCAAATATTCTACCTGTTTTATGTTCAAACTGGCCAGATCCAGCCTCTTGCACTTACCCTACCATGTCATTCTAAAAGTAAACAATAACATCATTGAAACCTCAAAACCATGAGATAATATTTGATTAATTCAAAACAATGTGAATAAATAAGCATTACAAGTAATCTGAATTCTAAAGGGTTAAATTTGTTTTCAGTATTTCATCTCTTTAGATAAAAAAAAAAAACTGTTCTATACTAGTTAAGTTCAAGATAGATAAAGTTCATTTGGAGTGAAGAATAGAAATTAAATGTGGTTGTGGCTTTGGCTGGGAGCGTTCACTTGCTTCCAGTTCAAATGATGACATATTTTTCTCCAATTAAATGAGGGAAGCTCTGGTTAAAATCTGCTAGAAATAACTTCATAATTTCACAATTTTTATAACGTTTAAAAGAATAAATAAAAAAGTACACCTTGGATAATGTAGCCTTAGCTATAAAAAACAAACAAATGGTCATGATAGGAATAGTTTTGACATGGGTCTACACAACAATAACACTGTTCTTCATCTTCAGATGAAGGGCAAGTCTCAAAATACTATCTTCTACAGTCTTCATCAAGATTTTATAAATCTTGTACTTTCCTACTGATTGACTTTTTTGCCAATCTTGATCATCACCAACTTCCTCAGATTCAATATTTTCCCCTTACTTTTCTACATTGCTTCATTTCGGTTATTTGTCAATAATGACTATGAGATTATCTAGTAAGGGTTATCTATAACTGACTTCTGATTTAGCTAGGATGAGATTTATCATTCACTCACTTCAGATACTGAAACCAGAACGTAGCAAAATAGCCTGCATTGAACTTAATAGGTATCTAGTACCTGTAATTCAAAGGGCCAGTCTGTGTCATGCTCTAAATCTCAATGAGAACAATATCAAGGGTATGTGTAACTGTGGAGTGCTCAGCCACTTGCACATTAATTTCACGAGCAGGCTGTTCCATTGATCAGACCAACTCGAACCCTTATCATTGTAACTGATGGAGTACCAGTTAATAGGTACCTACATTTTATGTTACTACAATTATACTCATATTGATTGAGAGAGCAAGGGAACCTTTTTATAGTCACACTTGACTGGCCAGAAATAGCAACAAAACCTCACCATAATAACATAAAATAAGGACCCATTGAATGATGCAGTCCATGATATGCCTGTCTGAAAGATACAGATGGAACGCTTTTGATTAATAGGTCTTTCACTGGAATATCTTTGATTAGCAAGTCTCTTGGATTGACACTAGTTTTATAAGGATGAAACTGAAGTTGAGTGAACTGATCTTCATGCATGACTGATTTTTATTTCATCAAACTCAGAGAAAATCAAAAGTAAAATTTATTCTAATAGGATATGAAACCAAGAAGAGAAAGAGTGTAAACACCTCAATGCTCTAATATTTTCACAACTTCACCTATTATAACCCATTTTCTAATATTTTCACAACTTCACCTGTATCATAACCCATATTTCTAATTGCCTCTGTGTTTTAATTAATTTTGAAAGTAATTTTTATATCCTTGGCAAACATTGGACATGTAATTTAATGATGCAGAGGTAAAATCAATGTGTTCACACAACATACTTCTCAAGACTCCAAAATGTCCTCTCAACGACTCCTATTGATCTCTGTCTTAACCAATACGCTACTCTTTATAAGAGTTCAGCTAGTCCATTTTTCCAATCCTCCAGGGGTGTCGATGACTTGCCACAACATCTCCCCCTTTGAGATTGACTTCTGTTGGAAGTTAATATTATTATTTTTCTTTATTTTTCTTTCATCACATCTCCCTTTTTGAGATTTTCCTCCTAGGGAAGTTTAATATTTCTTCCGTTTAGGCACTACTTCCAACCGTTCTGTTTGTTTTCTCTTTCTTGTGTTGCTATGCCTAAGTTTGATTTTTTTGTGGCTTTGGAACATCAAAGGTGTCATAGAACACTTCTGCAGGTATCTCTTTTCTTTTTCCGTATATCTATTTTTTAGCTGGTTTAAATGTCTTTTGTGTTCACATTTGTTACCTCTTATCATTTATGTCATTTTGCCTACTCTTTTTGTTACTACTCCATCTTCCAAACCTTGTCTTCCATTTTATATATATTTTGAAAAACACCTTGTCACTGATATTAAAATGGTTTGTCATATTTTTAGTGTTTTCCTTATTTGTTTTTCTTACTGGTAGCAGCTTGTTAAAAATTGACTTTATTTCTCGAGCAAACATTAGTTCTGCTGGTGACTTGCCTGAAAAAGTGCTTGGGTTTGGTGTTATCCTATAAACCCTCAAGAACTGTGCTGATGCTGTGTCATTGACTAGCTTGTTTCTTAATTTCTTTAATGCTCTTTTAAATGTAGCCATGAAGCTTTCCACTCGCCTGTTTGATCTTGGGTGATGTGTTCAACTGAGTACATCTTTCAAAAATTCTTAAATTTGTTCACCGTGAATTGTGTACCATTATCAGAGACTATGGTATCCAGAACACCATACCTAGCAAAAAGTTCTTGTAGAAATTCCACTGTCACCGTGGGTGTCAGTTTTCTACATTTACACATTTCTGGCCATTTTGAAAATCTATCTTCCGCTATTAGATAATATGGTCGGTTTAATGGTCCTGTGAAGTTTATTTGTAGTCTGAACCATGGAATATCAGTCTTGAGCCAAGACTGAAATTTTATAAGTGGTGATTTCGCTGCCAGAGCACAACCTCTGCAGGATTTTACCAACTTCTCAATATCAAGATCCATTTTTAGGCAGTAAACATAACTCCTCAAAAGCAACTTCATCCTAGAAATTCCTGGATGTCCAGTGTGGAATTCCTTTAACATTCGACCTTGTAGTGAGGTAGACATTATGACTCTCTGTGCATACATAAGCACATTATCACATATCAAATACAAGTTTGAAATTGTGTTACATCCAGTCATGCATATACTTTTATTTGTTTCTTCTGATCTCACTATTTTTTCCACTTTTATGGTAAACTCATCCGTCTCTGCCTTAATTTTTATTTCCTCCAATGTCACAGGTCCAATGTCATGCACAACATTGCACAATATATTTTTTATTTCATTTTCGGCTTTTAACACACTATCACTATCTTCTAGTGGTTCAATGAATTTTGGTATTAACCTTGACAAACCATCTGCATGTCCCAATTTTTTTATGGCAAATACTCCATTTTGAAGTAATTCAGTAGGATCATTCCCCAGTGCAGCAAACTGTTGGCTGTATGTGTGGGGATACCCTTTTTTGATCCAGAGATCAACAATAATGGGCAGTGGTCTCTCTGCAGACGGAACCTTCTTCCATGTATAAATTTATGAAATTTTTTACTGTAAATATGATGGCTAATGCTTCTTTTTGACTGTAACTTTTCTCAGCCAGCAATAATGAATGCAAAGCATGAGCTACTAAATCACAGCTCTGATACCACTTTCACTTGCATCTGCTGCCACTACTATTTCTAAATTTGAGTCAAAATGTGATAACAATTCTGACATTAAGACATTTTCAATTTCTTCAAAAGCTTTTTGGCATTTTTCTGACCTGTTCCACTTAACATCTTTTTTAACAAGTTATTCAGGAGTGCTCTTAAATCATACATATTTGGTATGTATATCTGGTAGTAATTTGCGAGCCTCAAAAATGCTTGTAACTTTGTAATGTTTGTCGGAAGAGGCATATTTTTTATTGCACTCGCCCTATACAGGTCTGGTCTGCGTCCATTTTCATCAATAATCTGCCCTAGATATTTTATTCATGGCATAAAAAATTCACACTTTTCCTCGTTGAGCTTAAACCCATAATCTTTTATTCTTTCAAAGACCTTTTTAACATGCTCAGCATGCTGGCCCCAAGATTCACTTTTTATGAGTGTGTTGTAAGCTGTAGCGAAATCTGAACCTGCAAGCATAATGTCTATAACTTGTTAGAAAATGCCAGGTGCTACCTTTATACCAAAGGGGTGTCAATTAAATTTTTGCAACCTTTTATGAGCATTTATTGTCAATAATTTTGAACATTCCTCACTAACTTTTACCTGCAAATATGTTTCAGATAGGTCCAACTTTGAAAAAAATTTTCCTCCATTCAACTTTGCGAAAATTTCCTCAGGGTTTGGTAGTGGGTAATTATATGGTATCAAACATTCATTTAATCTCGTTGAAAAATCAGCGCATACTCGGATTTTATCATTTTTTTCTTGACATAAACAGTTGGGGACACCCATTTTGTGTAACCAATTTTTTCAATAAAGCCAAGCTTTCCAAGTCTATCCAATTCTTTGTTGACTTGTTTCAATGCTGCGAAAGGTACCATTCGTTTTGGTTTAAATACTAGTATAGTGTTTTCTTTCATTTGAAACTTTGCCTCTGTTTTGGTGCAAAGACCCAATTCCTCAGAAAAAACTTTGGGTAAAATTTTTTTTAATTCTTTTTTTAGATCCTCTGATGCCTTATTTGTACTGGCGGAAGAGCCATTCACATTTTGACAAAAAAAATTTATGGGGAGGTCCCATAAGTTAAATATTTCCGTCCAGTCTGTTCCAAATAAATTTGTCGTATTTTTCAACATAAAAAATTTGGCTCTCAAAATTTATCCACGAAATGAAATATCACTTATCGTTTCGCCCATAAAATGCAATTTTTTTCCTGACTCATCTCATGCAATTTTCGAAGTTTCCTTTAATCTAGGTTTCCCTATTTTTCTCCATGTGTCTATATTAGTTTTTGTGATATCACTGCCCATATCTAATTGTAACTTGATATTCACATTATCTATTTTTATGGACACAAATTTTCTTTTCTGAGCCTCACTTAGAATTTTTTTAACAATACATTATTTCTAAATTTTTTTCTTTTTTTGCTTGACCCATTTTTGTGTTTAACTATACAGTGTGAGCTTTTATGTCTGATTTTTCCACACTCAAAACATTTATGAATTTTGAAAGGACAACTACTTCTAAAATGTAAGCCTCCACACCCATAGCATGGATTTGGTCTTGACATTTGTTTTTCCTTTTCTAATCGGCTTCAGGTCGAAATGCATGTATCTGAGAGCAATCTTTTTCTTCAATTTTATCCGCGTCATGTCTCAAATTTATAACCCTCTGGCATTCTTCAGTCACTGCCTGTAGAGTTAATTTTTGGTCCTGTTCTAATTTTGTTAATATACGGGAAAATATATCAGCATCTTTTCCTGCAGTTAACCCTTGAACAAAAATTAAACATTTGAACAAATCTGGGGTTAATTCATTTAATTTGAATTTTTTACACTCTCTGTTAATGTAGCACCAGCATGAGTGTTTTCTATGTGGCTTCCTATGTGAAGTTTATATGGCACTGGAATGAGTGTTTTATATGGGGAACCAGCTTGAGTGCTTTTTACATTATACCAGCATGGGCTGTAAAGGACTTTCCTGCATGCATGGATGACCATAGCTTTCCTTAGCTTAACATGTCTTCTCAAGCCATAAATCTCAGTCTCTTGTCATCTACTCAGCGAAGGCCAATATTTGGCAATCCTCTCTCACCACCTTGTCTCATGTCTTCCTGGAACCACTTTTCCACAGGTTCCTTCCCCAATTAGAGATAGGCACTTCTTTATGCAGCTGTCCTCATCCATATGCATCACATGACCATACCAGTGCAGTCTTCTCTCTTGCATCCAATATCATATAATTTCATCTAAAATAAACTTTTTCAAAAATCTTTAATTCTCCTATTAAAGGACAAAATGGAACAATTCTTTATCTGATTTCACTCACTGGATTGTGACCATGTGACCTTCAAGGGTTTTAGTTAATCATACCACCCCATTACTTATTTCAATCTAACACTTATTTATCAAGTGGCTAAGTTACTACATTTTTGACACAACAACATTTTTTACACCAATCAATTGTAAAATAGACACAGACAAACATAAGCATACATGACAGGCTTCAACACAGATATCATCAACCAAATTCCACTTATAAAATATTTATCAAGCCAAAGGTAATTATAAGACACTCACCTAAGGTGCTACGCAGTGGGATCAAACCTGGAATGATGAGTAAACTTCCTAATCCCACAGCTATCCTTGCACCTATAATGATCAAGTTTCTTTACTAGTTGTTCTATGATGCAAGTTCAAATTACTAATATCATTAACTTATTTAAGGCAGTGAGCTGGCAGAATCATTAACACACCCTTAGTGGCATTTTGTCTGTCTCTATGTTCTGAGTTCAAATTCTGCAGAGATCAACTCTGCATTTCATCCTTGTGGGATTGATAATGTGGTATGATGTCAGCAACTGGGGAGCTGACCGCTGACCGGAACGGCGAGCTGACTGGAAGAGGAAGAAGGGCTGAGGGAGCCTCGATTAGGATTTCCTGCCTTTTTCGAATGGGGTTGTTGTGAGGAGAGGACATGCCAAGCGATCGTCTGGGTGTTGGGAGAAGCAGCTGCTATTTCTAGTGTTCTTCGGGTCGGGCCAGCTGCGAAGATCGGATACCGCAGGACAGACTCGTGCAAAGGATGGAAACCGAGGTAAGCTGATTACTTCTACTCGCACGCATACACCACAAGCTATTTCGGCACCACATGTAAAGCTTCGCCGTGATGGCAGCTAAGATCAGAATCACCAGCGACGTGATCAGGCCTTTTAATGGTGAGGGAGATGTAATGGCCTGGATGCGAAAGATCAGGCTTGTGGCGAGACTGCAAGGGATAAGCGATGTGGCGAGTCTTATGGCGCTATACTTGGAAGGAAGCACCCTGACCCTGTATTTAGAGATGGACGAGGAAGAGAGGATAAGTGCAGATAAGATCGAGCAGAGATTGAGAGAGGCAGATACGGAGAGCGAGTACGCCGCTTTTGTTAAACTGGAGACTGTTAGATGGGGGGGGGGGAGAACAGGTGGACGAATACACAGCGGAAGTGCGTAGGCTGGCCATACTGGCTGGGTTTACAGGAGAAGGCCTGGACAGAGCGGCACGGCTGGCGTTTGTGAGTGGGTTCCCTGACGACGTAGGGATTCGATTGCAGCAGTTGCCTGGTGGGAGAAAGATGGCGCTCAGCGAGCTAGTAGCACAAGCTTGTGTGTTGATGCAACACATCGATGCAGGAAATCCTAGAGAAGACGAGAGCGGAAGACCCAGTTAGGGGAAACTGGTATGTACCCAAGACGGAATGCGGGACGGTTTGGTGTGATGCTAGCAGTATAGCGATAGGGGTTGTGTTGGAGATTGAAGGTGCTGAGGTGGAGGATGTGGCCTGGCTACGGAAAGCGGATGACTTCAACCACATCAATGTCGCCGAACTAGATGCGGTGTAGAAAGGGGTGAACTTGGCCCTGAGATGGGGACTGCGCTCGATCAAGATCCAGATGGATTCGGCCACCGTGGTCGGCTGGGTAGGAACAGTGATCACCAGCGAGAAGAGAGTCCAGACGAAAGGTGCTGCGGAGATGTTGGTGAAACGCCGCCTAGGAGTTCTAGGAGAGCTGATCGCCGAGTTTGGACTGAAGCTGAACGTGGTTTTCGTGCCTTCGGAGAGAAACAGGGCGGACGCACTCACCAGGATGAAAAGGGCGTGGTTGGAGGAACTGGGGGAAGCAAGGAAAGGGATAGTGGCAGCGTGTCGGCTGGGTGACTCCAAACTGAAGAAGCTGCATGCTATGCACCACTTGAGGGTGGATAGGACCCTGTATCTAGCAAAGATGATTGATGCTGACGTCACTAGGAGAAACGTCAAGAAAGTGGTCGGGAACTGTGACAGATGCCAGTCCATTGATCCCGCCCTGGGTGGGCATGAGTAAGGGAACCTCTCAGTAGAGCGCAATTGGAGGAGACTAGCTGTGGATGTGACGCACTACCGTCAGGGAATGTATCTCACCATGGTTGACTGCAGGCCAGGCTGGCTGGCCATTTGGAGGGAGTTGAGGACAGGCATTGCTGATGAGATCGCCCGGATTTTGAACGGGATATTCTTGGAGAGGGGTCCCGTGGAAGAACTGCTAATGGACAACGGGGTGGCATTTTGTTCAGAAGCGTTGGGGGAGATGCTTGACCAGTGGAAGGTGCAACGATTGTTCAGAGCGGCGTATAGGCCGAGCAGCAACGGAATCGTTGAGAGGCACCATCAGACAATCAAGGCCATGGCTGAAAGGGGGCACATTTCGCCCCTGGAAGCGGTTTTCTGGTATAACATGTCTCCCCGATCCGGACAAGCGGAAGAATCTGTGCCGCACAGAGCAGTGTTCAAGTATGAATGGAGGCATCCCAGTAAGACACCAGAGTACTGCGAGGAAGAGAAGGGACCCGCCGACGTGAAAGTAGGGGAGGAACTTTGGGTCAAGCCGCCTAAGGCACGCTGCATGTCGCAATGGGGCAGGGGAACGGCGGTCAATGTATCCGTGGATGGAATGCCGCGTCACGTGCTGGACCTGCGCAGGATAGCCACTTCGTCGGATGAAGAGCATGGAGAGGGAAGCGAGGCACCTGGAAGATCTCGACGCGTAAGGCGCCCGCCCGGTTGGATGGCGGACTTCGAAGTGGAGTAGGGGCGGACGTGATCTTTAAGATCAGGGTGGCGTGTGGTATGACGTCAGCAACTGGGGAGCTGACCACTGACCGGAACGGCAAGCTGACCGGAAGAGGAAGAAGGGCCGAGGGAGCCTCGATTGGGATTTCGTGCCTTTTTCGAACGGGGTTGTTGTGAGGAGAGGACATGCCAAGCGATCGTATGGGTGTTGGGAGAAGCAGCTGCTATTTCTAGTGTTCTTCGGGTCGAGCCAGCCGCGAGGATCAGATACCGCAGGACAGACTCGTGCAAAAGAAGGAATCCGAGGGAAGCCGATTACTTCTACTCGCACGCATACACCACAGATAAAATAAATACCAGTTGAGTACTGGAGTTGATGTAATCAATTTACCCCTCCCCACAAATTGCTGGCCTTGTTCCAAAATTGGAAACTAATATTATTGACATATTTATTATATTAACTCAAGGCTTGGAATGATAACTGATAGGGATTCCAGGAATGAATGTTATATTTAAATATTATTTACATTATTTACATTATTTACATTTGACGGATATTTGTCCTCATCTTGTTTGTTGTTAACACAACGTTTCGGCTGATATACCCTCCAGCCTTCGTCAGGTGTCTTGGGGAAATTTCGAACCTGGGTTCTCATTCCTAACGATGTTACCATTATTATCATATTATTATTATTACTATTATTAATCAGGTCGCTGCCGTGAATCGAACTCGTCAAATGTAAATAATGTAAATAATTCCTCATCTCTTAAATATAGAACTGTATTAAATATTATTACACCAGATTCTTCATTTTTTTTTTTTTTACTTATTTACATGTACAAATATGAATGAAAGTGTGTGTAGTTGGATTTTCAGTTTGATATGAATATGATAAACATTTTCTCTGATATTCTCAAACAGTTTTCTTTGCTTTCTAACAATTGTTGCTTTGCGTTCTTTTTCTTCTTACCTCACCTCCTCGCTCTCCCTTTCAGATCTTTTTTTTTTCTTACTGTTTGATAGATTTATGAACGAAAATAGAAGGCAGGGTTGAGAGTGAAACAAGGATTTGGGTTTCTGCCTTCACGGATTTGGGATTTCCAAGGTGTTTCATCTTTCATAACAATAAAATGGTTCGACTAAAGTTCTTACAGAAAACAGAGAAAGTGGCATCTCACTTTCTTATTCTACTCTCTTTCTTGGATTCTAAGAAAGTCTTTTTCTTGGGATTCAACTTCAAATCTTCTCTTCTCTCTGCTCCTTCCCGATTTTGCTGTCCCTTTTTGCTTTCTTTTATTTAAATTATTGTCAGCACCCCTAACCTCTTTCTCGTAGTAGTGAATCTGTCAGAGACAGGCTGGGAAAACCTAAAACTACGACCAACCAAACTTATCAATTTTTACTTCCCCTTTTCTTCTTACTCTTTCTCTATCTCACTCTTTATTTTTTCCTTTTAATGATTAAGCCTCCCTCTCTCTCCACACGCACACATACAGGCACATATATATCATTTACATTCATTCACTCACGCACTAATTCACTTGCTTTCTTTCTCTCTCTCTCTCACTATAATAATCACAAAAAACTATCAGTTATATATATGTATATATTTCTTAATTTTTTACTTTCCTTTTGAAAATTCCTTCATTTCTCTTTCTTATTTTCTTCCATAATTTTCGGGGGTTATTTTTGTTGTTTTATATATTTTGTTTTGTTTTTAATAATTTCTAATCCCATCCTCTCCTTATATTTCATCTGATTTCTTGTTTTCGCTTTATTTGAGTCTTATTTGTAAATTTCTTGACTTCCTTCCTCTCGCTCCCCCTTTCCTCTCTATTAGTTTTCTCCCTGTTTGTCTGCGCGTCAGTCTGTCTGTCTGCCGGACTGGCTGGCTGTCTTCCTCGCCTCTCGGCCCGGGGTCGGCCCCTCCCTCCTCATTCTATCTCACGCCAGGGTATCAGTGAGGTATTTTTATTTTGACAAGGGAGAGAAAAAATCCAGGAGTATGATACCTGATACTGAACTGCTGTTTTCCTGACAGAAGAGAAGTGGGGAAGTAGAAGAGAAGGAAAAAAGTGAGGGAAAAGAGAATGAATGATAAAGAGGAAGAGAGGGGGAGAAAAGGAATCATAAAGAAAGGACGATGGGGATATTAAGATGAAGAAAGTTATATGGAAGAAAAAGGGAAAATGTAAGAGAGAGCGAGAATGCTAAGAGAACAAATGAAAGAAAGATAGAAGGAATATGGAAAAGAAAAAGAGAGAGAGAGGTTGAGAAAAAAGTATGTGAAAATTGAGAAACTTAGATGAGAAGTTTAGGAAGACAGAAAGAAAGTGCAAGGGTGTAAGAAAATAGAGTAGAAAGAACGAGAAACAAGGAGAAGCTGAAGGAAAGGGAACAAAGTTAAATAAAAAAAATAGGAGGGAGTTAAAGAGCGTATGAGAGGGTGAAAGAAAAGGAAAAAGTAGACAGTGAGAAACAGTGTGGGCGATGGTAGGGTGAGGTAAAGAAGAGAAGGGTACGGGTGGGAGACGTAGTAATAGCATCGTAGTGAGAGAGGAAGGTGCGATGCCTTGAGGGTAAGAAGCTAGCAGTACTGCCCTCCCCCCAGCTAACTAGCAGCACCTCACTTATTTACTTACATATATAAAGGGCGGAGGAGGCAGAGATGTGACGAAGAAAGACGGAGGAGTAAAAGTTGTCAGAAAGAAGGCGAGAAAGCCAAAGTTCTTGGGGTTGTTGTTACCGTTGCTTCTACTTGCTGTTCTTGTTATAGCTGTTACAGTTGCCGCTACTAACATTGTTGTTGTTACTGTTGCTGTTTACTGCTGCTGCTGTTTTTTTTCCTCTCACATCTCCCTCATGTATTCCTCCGAGTTTGAGCTGAAGTTTTCTTTGCCTTTCTTTTCGCTTTACTTTTTACCCTTTCACTTAGTTCTTATTACCTTTTTACGAAGCCTCTCCTAACTATTGAACTTACTTCATTTCTTCTTGCCTATCTCAATCAGGCACCCTTACCACTTACTGTTGCTACAAGTGTGTTATTGTTATCATCATCATATTTAATATTGTTATTACTACCATCATTTCCATGCTGATATTTTGGAGGAAGATTAAAAAAAAAAAAGAAGGAAAACAACAGGAGAGAAGAAAGAAAATACAAAGCAAAACACGTGTAACAAGTGCGAATATTTTTTTCATTTTTGAAATTCAACCTTTAATATTTTTCAGCTTGCTCTCAGACTTTCTTCTCTTGCTTTTCAATTCTTTACAAACACACGCACCCACTCACATATACAGAATTCAATACCTACCTCTTAAGATTTTCTTCTATTTCCACTTCGGTATAAAGTTGTTTGAACGTTGCCTGTTTTCCATCCAGTAGTCACACTCCTCAATTCCATACACTAATATATATTATATATGTCTATATATCTATATACACTTTAGATATTTGGTAGGAAGTTTGGGGCTTTTGACAATGATCCGAAAGGAATCGACAATATTTATAAAGAAGCCAAAGCGCCATGCGTTAACAATATACAACTTTCAAACAATTTCTATTTGTTAATACAAATTGTACAACAGTCAGAGAAGCTGCCTGAATGTACATACAAATATAACCACAAACACACACTTAAATCATTCATCAAATCGTTGAAAAAAAAACAATAAAAACGAAACTATAAACAAAAACAACTATGCCTTATCATACTTTCTCATTTCAATATATTCATGGGATTTCTACATAAACACTTAATGGACATACATTAACAAAGCATGGTAAGTAAAATTTTGTTATATTAATCCGTTCTTTTAACTAATTGTTATTGCATGTATGTAAATGTATATATGTATGTGTACATATGCTACCCGCTTTTTATATATATAGATGGTAATGGATCAGTTTTGTTATTGCTAAATGTTCTGTATTTTAGTTATATATATATATGTTTGCATGAACGAGCGATCGATCTATTATCAGTTAGTCCTCTACTAGGTCTTCATAGTTTGGCATCACATCTTAAAAAAATCCCTTTCCTTTGCCAAGTATTATCACGTGTAGCGAGAAACTAGAGTGGAGTGATTGTAAACATTTGGTCCCGCCGGTCCGGTCACCTTATTTCACTTTTTAACATATCTCAATTGGGTCACAGTCCCTAAAATAAAGGGTTGATGCCCCTAATTAGACACCCGGCATAACATAACTGAAGGTCTCTAGAAGCGCACGTACGCGTACATGTATGTATGTGGATGTGTGTGTTATGATATGAATGTTCATTGAAAGTTCTAAAAAAGTTCTTTGTTGATTTATTATTAAACCAAGGAATGTGTTGTCATGCTTGGGAAACATTCAACAAGATTTCTTCAGTTTGGTGTAAATAATTATTCTCCAATAGAAATTACATTGGTGCTAGTAGTAATAGTAGTCTTTTAAATGTGGGGACGATGCTCGGGAAATGGGAAGTAGGTAACTTCTTATGACAAACCCTTATAATTATATGAACTACTCTTTTTTTTTTCTTTGATTCTTAACATGAAGCAAACATTTTTCAAATACTTATACATATTCTTGTATATATCCAAAATATACTATTATCACAGCATAGAGAAAATGCTGTTTTCATCCTATTTGTTTTGCCTTAAAGTATATAATCTAGTATCTTTCTTTCTCTTTACTGGCTTCTATTAAATCTTGAAAAGTTATCATGTTAATTATCTCAAACTAAGTAAATTGCAAATGTTAACTTAACTGCCAAATAAGAATCGATGCAAGATTTTCTTAATTCTCCCAAACCATTTCCTTTGTAAGCAACCAAAAGTATAGTGGTGCTGACCTGCCCTAATTTTTTTCTCCAAAAGAGGAACTGGGACCCCACTATCGACATGAAATAATAACAATAGTAAATAAGTGAATAGTTGAACTAATGTTTTCTTTATAGTTTTTAGTTATTTATAAAATAGCCTCCAAAAAACTTCTTCGAACTGAAATTTTCACAAAATCTTTTGTTCAAACTGTAAATATATATAAAGCAACATGCTTTCCCTCTTTCGTATTGAAAGCTAACATCTCGAAAAGAAACAAATTTAATCAGAAATGACATTTTCAAGGTTTATTTTATTTAATCTCTTCCACCACTGGAGGATATCACTATCTAGACGTCACTCTACAAAACCTAGTTCGTCTCTTTTTATATCTATCGTACTGAAAACAGTTATTTTGTCCCTCTCTTATCTATTTTCTTATCAGTCTATTGATTTCTTATCAAAATAAAGTGATGTCTTTATTGATCAACCGATCGATCTCCCAATCTGTCATCCGTCATATTTACCTCTTAGTGTCAACAAACTAAATACCTGTAAGATATTAGGATCAAATAAAGTTCATTCATACATTCTCAATACAAAACTAATTCTTACATAAATTATGACATATTCATACATGCCTACTTAATAATTTCTTTATAATTTCTTTTATAGTCTGAAAAATCCAAGTAACAAAAGTGAAAGAGAAAACTTGTTTATGCTATACTCATTTAGCTAATTTATTTACAAGTTTAAATCAAATTCTTAGATATTCTAGTATTCAATCATTGGTCTTCATTTTTCCTCTTGAGAGAAACACGAGTATCACAACTTCTCCCTTCGTCTTCATTACAAGTAGTTATTGCTTATGTAAAAATAATGATGAGAGGAAAAAGGAAAAAATATCCACAAAATATATTTAATTTGACAATGGTCACGTCTGAAGCTTACTCAGATTCCATAACATGGGACTCAGTATTTCATTTTACTTGGTGATTAGAAAGAGTTGAAGTCTTTTCATGGGGCAAAAGTAAAATGAGTGGAAAAGAAAAATCATTTCTAAAAGGGTCGGTTGAAATCAGGTTGTGAACGAAAAGTTAGGAAAAAAGAAAATAACTTTCTTATCTGAACATTTTAAAAGGAAAAGAATAATTTGAATTCATAACGTAGAAAGGACGAAAATAAATACTGGATCAAATATTGGTTTATTAACCCACAGCATTTACTTCTCTACATTTTGAGTTCCTGTGTCGTCGGTGTCATTAGTTATCTTTCTTAAAACTTTATATTTGATTTACTTGTAGTTATATTTACTTATTCATTCATTTATTTTTGTATGAAATCGCTAGATTAAATGGAACAAAAGTATTCAGTCGGTGTCTAAGAGGAAAGACTAAGGGCCATTTACATTACTCTCTTGAAAGGGAAAGGACACAATTTGGACAATTTATTACTTGATAATTTGAAAAGACAAAAATGGTCTTTAAAAACTTTTGATCTTGAGTCTGCTCAGTCAAGCCGACTCGGAATTAAACAGTAAAAATATTCGAGCATATTTAATGTTGTATCGGTCAATATAAAGATCTCGTTAACACCCAGTAGGCTGGTTTATTATTTTTTTTTTTTGTTCACGGGTGAAGATTTTTATATTGACTGTTGTATCGACCTGTATGATCTACCTGAAACTTGTTCGATGAAAACTCAAAACTTTACAAGAAAATTATAAAAAAAACTGCCTGACTCTCTGTCGTATCTGCTGTTATACTGTCTTTTATTTATGTTATATTAAAATTTCTTTTGACTCCTTGTCAGCTTTTCTTGGTAAGCTGGGATATTTCTTGGAAGGCTATAAATTCAAATCGCTCACTGCAAAAACATTACCTCAGAACACCTTGTACATGAGTTGGTCTTGGGTTTAACTTTCAAGAAATCAGAAACATTTGCGTAACTTGCTGCACCCTCGTGTTATTTTCGGTCCTTCTGTCGTCGACAGTACTTTTATCAACGGGTTGCATACGTATGAACTGTCAACATTGTAGAGTAAATGCAACGTGTTCATATCGACAAGCAAGCCTATTTGACGCGGTGATGGCAAAATCTGTCAATTGAATACTGGACAAAATGTGCCTTACGGTTTTTAGATATATCCTTTTTTTTTTTTTCAATGTTGGACTACAGAAAGTGCAGCTTAAACATTCTCAATTGGCACCCTACGTTTTTGAAAAGGACAAAAAAAAAAAATCTCACAGTGGATAAAATAGTCCAGGTTACACTTTATCGGCGGGGAAAAACGATATGTCACGGGTGAATTGCCAGATCGATTTAGAGTTCAACAGGGTTTTTAGCTACGACAACAGCATCTAGTTTGATTGCTATGTCTGTAATTGCACCCCCACCCGTGACAATAAAATAACAGAATGAGGTGAAAGATGTGAGTGATAAAGTTAACTCTAACAGCCCACTTTACGAATTTACAGTTTTCTAATGTTTCCATTCGTGATTCTGCAGTCTTAGGATCATTTCAATATATTCTGAATGCAGATATGGGAGAGGTTGATTTTGCTTTTCATTTCTAGTCGAAGTTTAAGTAAACTTTTGTGCGCTACGTTTCAGTCAGTTCGTATATGTGTGTGTATATATATAGAATGCATGTATGAATATATGTATATATATATATATATATATCTCTCTATATATATATATATATATATATATATACGTGTGAGTGTGTACGTATATGTCTATATGCCGATGTGTGTGTTTATATATATCTATTAATATATATATATATACATATACATCTATATACATATATCAATATATATATAATGTAACCTCGTGGGCATCGGTGCCATTTTCCTCTTCCTCCGTTTTTCCATTCTCCGAACTTTCTGTCTTTCCGACGAAGGGCTCCGTCCGAAACGTCATACTCTCCCTCCTTCCTTTCCCGAGCGTCCAATAACACTATCCGTATCACGTCCTCACTTTGTTGTTTTTTTGTTATTGTTTTTTGTTTTTTTTAACTATATATATATATATATATATATATATATATTTATTAGTGGCTGTGTGGTAAGTAGCTTGCTTACCAACCACATGGTTCCGGGTTCAGTCCCACTGCGTGGCATCTTGGACAAGTGTCTTCTACTATAGCTTCGGGTCGACCAAAGCCTTGTGAGTGGATTTGGTAGACGGAAACTGAAAGAAGCCCGTCGTATATATGTATATATATATGTATGTGTGTTTGTGTCTCTGTGTTTGTCCTCCTAGCATTGTTTGACAACCGGTGCTAGTGTGTTTCTGTCCCCGTCACTTAGCGGTTCGGCAAAAAAGACCGATAGAATAAGTACTAGGCTTACAAAGAATAAGTCCCGGGGTCGATATGCTCGACTAAAGGCGGTGCTCCAGCATGGCCGCAGTCAAATGACTGAAACAAGTAAAAGAGTATATATATATATATATACACACACATACACACATCGATATATATTGATAGATGTGTATGTCTATATATATGTATATTGATATATGTATGTGTATTGTGTGTATATATAAGTATGTATATAAATGTATATATATATTTGTCTGTATATATATATGTGTGTGTGTATATATGTATATATATTTATGTATATGTGTATATATATGTATATATGTCTATATATATGTGTGTATATATGTGTTTGTATATAT
>NC_142947.1:29467487-29469987 GCF_046866305.1 Octopus bimaculoides | reverse complement strand
TTCCCACGAACACAAATTAAATTGTTTTCGTGGAGGGTAGTGGCGGACGGAAAACAAGACAGGAAAACGAAACGGTGAAATAAACAAACAAAAAGGCTGTACAGCCAGACATGAAGTGTGTATGTCTTGAACGCTGTGAAGCACGTACAGGAGGGGCAAAGAAGTACGTGCGAGCTTGGTGATTCCAAGAACGAAAAGAAATAGCAGCCGGCTGTGTGAAGAGAAAGAGTAGCAGAGGGAAAAGGAGGGGAGGAAGTAGAATAAAAGTGAGCAACGAGAGGTAGAGAGAGAGAGATAGAAGTAGTAATGGTGAGAAGCGAAGGACGAGTAACAAGAGATAGAGAGAGTGAGAGAAGTAGTGACAGGTAGAGGCGAAGAACAGTAGAGGGAAGAATGAGAGGGGGAGATAGAAATAGGGAGAGTCGCGTTAGAAAAATAGTTAAAACTTACTGTATAAAGGTAACGCGTGCGTTCTGTCGTGATACAAACAATATATGAGTATATGCACCACATACCGAAGTTCAGAAATAGCAGCTAAAATGCTGAAACTCCAACAGATAGCATTACCTGTAACTCACAAAGGCAAAACAAGAAGAAAAAAATAAGAAGAATAATAAATTGATAATCCTTTACCCTTTTAATTGTAATATGTATATATATATGTATATATATATATATATATGTATATGTATGTATATATATTTATCTATTTATTTATTTATGGGTTTCAGCCAAGTGGCTGTGGTCATGCTGGAGCACTACCGTGACTTTCTGTCTTTATGCTGTGCTCTCTTCACGTTCCTTGCATGGCTCTTCTCCTCCACTTGATATAGTCCAATCAAGAGTTTTGATGGCACATCTGGTGTATAAGAGAATTTGACATCGCTGCCCTAAACTGTGTCTCATTTCGAGCCATTGGTTCGTCTGGTATCGTGGAGAGGAAAGCGTCGAGTTTTGTCTTGAAGACCTCTATATCCATGTCTTGCAGGTCTCTCAAATGTTTTGGCAGGGCATTAAAGAGCTGAGGTCCTCTGAAACCGAGGCTGTTGCAGTACCTTGTTGTTATGTAAGATGCAGTGGACGGTACCCTTGGTACCATGCAGTGGCGACTTGTGCGGGCATTCTTGTAGTACTTAATGCCAAAGTTTGGTACCAGTCCTTCCAGTATTTTCCATATGTATATTATTACATATCTCTCCCGCCTGTGCTCCAGGGAGTAGAGACCTAGTGCCTTCAGTCGCTCCCTGTAGTTCATCTGTTGGACTGTGGCGATCTTTTTTGTATAGTGACGCTGAATTGCCTCGAGTTCTGCTGTCCGCTTGACACTGTGTGGTGACCACAACTGAGAGCAATAGTCTAGGCGACTCAGAACAAATGTCTTCCATAGAGTCAACATGACTTTTTTGATCCCTTGTTTGGAATGTCCTCAGTATCCACCCTGCCAGTTGTCTGCACTTTGCTGTCAACTTGACAATATGCATGTGAAATGATGCATCGCTACACATGTTGATGCCCAGGTCTCTTACTGTTTGTGGTTCTGGGATTGCAGTACCTCCAGGTCCTGTGTATACCAGTTGGGAGGCACTTGTGGCCTTGTAGCGCAGTACTTGAAATTTTTTTTCATTGAACTGCATATTATTTTGCTTTGCCCACTTGTATATTGCATTTAGGTCATTCTGCAGGCTTATAATATCATCAAGATTCTTTATTGCCTGAGATAGTTTTGTGTCATCAGCGTAGCTAGTGACAGTGGCTCTCTGAGTGACCGTAGGTATGTCCAGAAGGGTCACTATGAACAGTAGTGGCCCCAAGACAGTTCCTTGCGGAACACCGCTCAATATTTGCGTTTCCCTAGATAGTTTTCCATTGGCTGCAACTGTCTGACTTCTACCATTCAGGAAGTCATGCAGCCATTCTCCTAATTTACCAGCTATGCCAAGGTTTCGCAGCTTGTGACATAACAAGCCATGATCAACTTTGTCAAAGGCTTTTGAAAAGTCGAGATATATCACATCAACATTTGAATGATCAAGTAGCTGCTTCAGGACCCAGTCATAATGCTGCAAGAGCTGCGTGAGGCAGCTTCTGCCTGGACGGAAACCATGCTGGGTCTCATTGAGCAAGTCATTTTCTTCTAGGAACGCAATCAATCTCCTTCTGACAATTCATTCCATGACTTTGCTAATATGTGAAGTCAGAGAGATGGGCCTGTAGTTCCCAGCCTCTGCTCTGCTTCCACCTTTATGGATAGGACATATGATGCCTTCTTTCAGCTTTTTGGGAAGTTTACCACTTGCAAGGAAACTCTGGAAGAGTATCCGGAGTGGTCCCGCTAATTCTTGTTTACACAACTTTATATATGTACATATATATATATATATATATATATATATATATATATATATATATATATATATATATATATATATATGTGTGTATATATGTATATTTATATATATATATATGTATGTATGTATGTATGTATTGGGAACAAACAATT
>NC_142947.1:29446985-29464485 GCF_046866305.1 Octopus bimaculoides | reverse complement strand
AGTGAATCGTTTATAAATGAGTTCAGAGGAAGAGCTAGTTCTTTCATTTTATCATCACTAACTGAATAGACTGAACCTCTATAATACTGGATTTTCATAATTTTATAGATATATATTCTGTTTATTTTGTTGTCATATCTGTTTGCTCTCTGTAATCTGGATATAGCATATAGTTTGGCTTCCAATCATCATCATCATCATCATCGTTTAACGTCCGCTTTCCATGCTAGCATGGGTTGGACGATTTGACTGAGGACTGGTGAAACCGGATGGCAACACCAGGCTCCAGTCTGATTTGGCAGAGTTTCTACAGCTGGATGCCCTTCCTAACGCCAACCACTCAGAGAGTGTAGTGGGTGCTTTTACGTGTCACCCGCACGAAAACGGCCACGCTCGAAATGGTGTCTTTTATGTGCCACCCGCACAAGCCAGTCCAGGGGCACTGGCAACGATCTTGCTCGAAAATCCTACAGGAGCCAGTCAGGCGGTAATGTTAAAAATTATTTTTGATACTTAACTTTTCAAGCAAAATTTGTAATATAATGAAACTAGAATTTCAATGAAGTATTAATGCTATTGGCAGCTCATATTTCATTATAAAAATGAAATTTTCATTTGATTCCAAATTTTTAAAATGATATTGACAGTTCTATGGTGCCTTTAAAATATCAGTATTCCAATTATGTATTTAATGGTCTCAACATCTCAGTGACAAATATATAGTGATGTCTTTTTATTCAATTGGTGTATTTAATGAGAATATCACAAACAAAAATTTACTACTATGTATTGAGTATTCACTTTCAAGTACTCAATATATATTTCCTCTTACCTGTATTTTATTTTTCATTTTGTTTAAATATTAAAAAAAAGTTTTCTTCGTTCAGTAAGACTTTTGCTGATTTCAGTGAAATATTTAATGATATCAGTATTTTGGAAATAAAATTTAATGATAATATTTCAGTGAACATTTCTATTGATATTGTTTTTGCAATAGAGCATTTAATGATATCAGTATTGCAGTGCTAACATCTAACTAATGATATTAATATATCACTTAATGGTATTGACATTACAGTAGAAATATTTAACACTACTGACATTGCAGTCAAGCATTTAATGATATTGACATTTTAGCTAAGTATTTACTGATACAGACATTTCAATAACACATATAATATCAACATTTCAGTTAAATATATCTCATGATGTTGACACTTCAGGGGAAAAAATGATATTTCTTTTTCCATGTAATATCTAATGATGATAGGCTGATAAAAATATCAACATTTCAATGGAAGATTTAACAGAGCAAACAATATTATTGAAAGTAAACTTTTAATAATAATACAGACTTTTCAGTAAAATTTTATTGAGAATATCATTTCAATAATGCATTTAATGATATAAACATCTCAGTAAAGCATTTAATGATATCAGCAGTTTATTGATTTGCATTATCAAGGAGCATTTTTACTGTAAACATTTCACTGAAACATTTAATGCTATAAACATTTCACTAAAACATTTAATTGATATATATATATATATATATATATATATATATATATATATATATATATATATATATATATATATATATATATATATATATATATATATATATATATATATATTTCAGTGAGATATATTTAATGGTATAAATAGTTCATTGAAACATTTGATAATAAACATTTAAGTAATGCAAGTGTTGATAGACTTTTATTGATTTATTTTCTTAAGATATGTAAAATTGTAGGTATTGTAGTAAGCCATTTATCATAAACATTTCAGTCAGGCATTTTCTGATCACGACATTTCAATAAAACATTTAATGGGATTGATATTTCAGCAATAATACTTAATGATAAACATTGCGGTGAGCTTTCTTTTAACGATAGAACATTTAATAATAACAACATTGTAGTGAAAGCATCTAATTATATTAATATATCAGTGATATGAATATCGCAGTCAAACATTTAATGAAATTGACCTTTTAGTTAAATATTTAATGATACTGACATTTCAATAAAACAGATAATGATGTCAACATTTCAGTTATATGTATCTCATGATGTTGACACATCAGGGGAAAGAATTATTTAGATTTCTTTTCAATGAATTATTTAATGATTTCATGCCAATAAAAAGAAATAAATATTAAGTCTCAAAAATTACCCCAGGTCCTCTATGCAAAGTTGCTTCAAATATTACCCAAACTTTTTTTTCCTGGATATATTGTGCAACTGAAATTGGGGTGCATCTTTTGTGCCATCAAATATGGTATTTCTGTGGAACATTTATTTATGTAAACATTTCAGTGATACATTTAATGAGATAAGCATTGCAGTAAGCATTTGAATGTATAAATGTTGCTATAAACATTGAAGTCATACAAACAAATATATGAAAGAAATATTTAGTAGAAACATTTCAGTGAAGCATCCAGCATTTTATTATTTTACTGATATACATATTTCAATAAAATATTTAGTGATATAGTCATTTTTCATAAAACATTTATAGACACGAGATAGATATTTTTGTAGAACATTTAAAGATGTGTCGAAAGTTTTCATGATGTCAACACTTTTGAAAAAATTTTGAGACAAAAAACAAAAAAATTAGAGTATTTAATTATATCAACATTTTAGTGAAGCATTTAAGGATATTGATATTTCAGTAAAACATTTCTTGAAATCAAGATTTCAGTAAAACAGCCTTAATGACTTTTCAGTAAAGTATTTAATGATATAAACGTTACAAAAAAATATTTAATCATATCAACATATTAAAACATTTAACCATATTATTTTCAGAAGTTTTAAAAAAAACGTATGAGTGAGTGGGTGGGTGGGTGGGTGGGCAGGCTGGCACACATGCACAGGCGTTTCTTTCAAGCGCTTATTCCAATCTCAACATTTTTGCTGAAGGCACAAGGCATCAGACCATCCTTTAATTCAAAAAGATGGAAGGTTTATTTCATTCAAGACTAGTTTGCTGACTACCCTTACCACATTCCTTTCTTCATTCTTACTGAGACCCACCTCAATAACTTTCATTCGGAAGCTGAAGTAAAGGTGAGGAACTACACTACCATTTGCGCAGACTGCACCAGAAAGGGAGGAGTTGCTGTTTCTCAACACGACTCATTTACCACAGGTACAAATGTTTAATTTTCCCATGGCTATTGTAAATCAGTGTTTATGTATAACAAAACTAATGATTTAGTAATAATTGGACTCTACAGGCACCAATACCAATCTAATAATGTTTCAAAAATGGGTGACTTTTATTTCCCCTGTGTTGATTGGTCTACTCATACCTTGAAGATAAGTGTGTGCATTTTAACCCCAGAGAAAGCAGCAGTGGAATCACTGTTTGAATCCATGAATGAACTTTTACTATCTCGACTCGTGCTCATACCAATGAGATTCAACAAAAACACATTGGACTTAGTGTTTAGTAACCAAACTAATGCTTTCCATAATATTACAGTAGCACCATGATATGGTTCTCTATAGTTTGAGATTCTAGCAACCAAAAATGATGCTGTACAATCTTGCTCACCATTTTGATCTCATGGATCTACACAATGCTAACTGGAATGTAATCACTCATGACCTCAAACTTTATTCTCCTCAATGCTTCTGTGAGCACTATACCATTGGAATGATGTGGAAAATATTCCAACAGCACTGCTCATATGATGTTGGCATCAACTTTAAGATTAGAACCAGGCCTTGGCCCCATGCATTCTGTCCTACAGAAATTATGCTCTCATCATATCACAACACTAAAACAGAACTGTTTCACCTCAACTGACCCTGCTCTCTTTAACATCGTACAAAGAAACATAAGAGAAGCAAAAGAGTTCATAACATTCAAACGAGCTCTGGATGAATATCTTCAACAAATTCCAGGTAAATCTACACCTGGATATACCTCTGTAAACAATAACACTTTACTCAAATGGGCTGTGGTGCCCAAAGAATGACTGTAATATGAAACATCATTAAATGTTAGACATGACCTGGGCCAATTCTGGCCAAAACTTGTGTGTGTGTGTGTGTGTGTGTGTGTATGTATGTCTCTGTCTATGTCTGTCTGCTTGTCTATGTCTGTCTGCCTATATATATATATATATATATATATATATATATATATATATATATAGGCAGACACACACAAACAGGTAATACACACACAAACAGGTAATATATATACACTGAGGTGAGTATATAACTGCAAAACAAGGGGGAAAATAGTACTCAAATACCAAATGTAGAGTAATATGCTCTTATTAAAGCTGCAAACTTATCATAAAAACTGTTACTCAGAGTTTCACATTCCCATTCATTGGACAGTTATGATGAAAACTCTCTCTCTCTCTCTCTCTTTCTCTCTATTATATATATATACAGGGTGTCCTAAAAAGATGTACTCACTCTTTGACAGACGATTACTAATGAATTGTTTTTTGTGATGTACGGGCTTACCTTGATGCAACAAATCCAAACAAATGGATTGGGAGGAGAGATAGCGTTGAATTTCCTTCATGTTCCCCAGACCTCATGCCAATGGATTTTTTTTTTTTATGGGGACATCTCAAAGATAAGGTTTACACTGTCAAACCAGTGACAGTTGATGATTTGAAAAATGAAATTCGAATACAATGTCTTGCAATTCCAAATGAAATGTTTGGCAATGTTGTCGAATCCATTGTTGGACGTTATCAGCTTTGTTTGGGAAATGAAGAAAGGTAGTTTGAACATTTGCGAACATGCAGGAATGAGAGAGAATGTTAAATAATTCTAAATGACAATAAATAATCGTTTCTACAATTTATTTTCCTGAATTTAATTTAACTTTTTAGGATTGTATGTATATCAATAAACATCTACTTGAACACAAAATACATGAGTACTGGGAAGTCAAAAAGTGAGTACATTTTTTTTGGGACACCCTGTATGTATGTATGTATATATATATATATATGTATATATGTATGTGTATATATATATATATATATATATATATATATATATATATATGTATATATATATGTATGTATGTGTATATATATATATATATAAAACAACTTTATTCAGATGTCTCAAACATCTATATTTCAAAAGAATTAATATTATCGTAATGCAGATACAATCTGGTCGAGTCTGATTTGATTTTCATTTACAGTTGTAACTATTTCACTTGATTTAGGTTACTTAAAACCTTCCAATTAGGCTGGAACATCAAACAATCTTATTCTTGAGAATCTCTTCCTGCCTATATAAGAAATCACTTGTACAACATCAATGTAATTAATTTATAAATAACTTTTAATTATTTGATGATTATGTTTTTGTATACTAATAAATGCAAACTTCTATGCATATAGTATATAAGTGTATGTATATGTATGTGTGTGTGTGTGTGTGTGCACACACATGAACATGCACATACTTCAATAATTTCTATAGAGAAAGTTAGATAAGTCTGTTCCTTGTGGTAGAATTTTAAGTAAATAGCTGCTATTTTCAATTGAGTTTATGAAACATAACTCTTTAGAATATTTTTTGAAGAAACAGTTCATAAGTATAGAATGTTTATGAAGAAATGTCTTACTTTTAGAATATTCTCTGAACAGAAACATTTTCAAAATTTTTAGATTGTTTGCAAACAACTCGCAGAAACAAGTGCATACCAGGAATTAGCAAGCTTATGGGGTTATCAGGAGAGAACGTGTGCCATTTCAAGGCCGTCCGCTCAAAAGTGCTATTGCACCCCCACCCCATCCCCTCACTAAGATGAAGCCCTACTTGCTAGATCAACTGGTTACTAGGGTTCAGTTAATATTTTGAGCCACTGCTCATCATTCCTTTTTAACCAAATTCAGTGGCTTATCTTCACCACTGTAGCCTGGATATCAATCATGATGGTATTTGTTTTATGATGTGTTAGGTCTAGCTGCAACAAAAAATGAAGTAATTTATGATGAATGCTTTTCTGCAAAATTTATATTTTATTTATTTATATACGAGTGGAAGAAAATCATCTTCTTCATCATTATGAGGGGTTGGTAGCAGAATTGATAGTTACAATGTCACTAGTATACTGTAGGTTCTTATGTGAGACTACTACTTCTACCTTTAAATTGTGGCCTCAACATGCAGAGAGTGATATTTCCTTTTTTATCGTTCTCTGGTCACCAAATATTCACTGCTATTTTGTCAAAATGTTATAAATTAAAATCACTTCTTTACCACCTTATTATCTATTGTGCTTAATAATTTGTTGGAGTTAGAGTGGTGAATGAGCAGAAATGTTTCCTGTTTAACTGTTTCACCTAACTTTATTCATTAAAACTTTTTAAAACTTCTTAGAACTTTTGTTGTAATGTTTTTGCTTTTATTTTGTTTTTCAAAACTTTGCCATCATAATGTTTTTGCTTCTATTTTGTGATAGACAGCTATCATGCAGAAATTGCCAGCTTCCAAATCCTGTTTTCTGATTGGGTAAAAATGATCAAACTTTAAACCTCTGTAATATATTTAAAAATTTTCTGGAATAAATAAATCACAAAATTGGATTCAGCATGGAAAAATTACATCAATATACCAAGTTTTAAAATTTTCATTTAATTTTAAAATTTCAAAATCTATGACTCCAACAGAAAAGACCAACTGCATCACTGGATCATTCATTCTCTATCTTTTTGTTGTCAACTTTGTTTATTCCTTAAGGGTTTCAATGAAATAAGTTGCAAGCATCTAATTCAGCTATATCCATCGATTATAAGTTTGTGGCTTTGTGTCCATGCATAAAACCATTCACAGTAATGATCTGAGATATAACTAGAGGTAGAAACAAGCCAATAAGGGAACTTCTATGAGGTTGCACAACCTGCTAGAGATAGTTGTTAAATCACTCACAGATGATATCTTTAGTATGTAAAAAAAAAAAAAATTAGTGACACATTGGATAAAATTCTAAATATCTAAAAACTATAATTGTCACTCAGAATTGAAGATGACTTGTTAGTATATACTATATAATTTTGATAATTGTTTCATAAGCAGATACAGGCACCTTGCCTGCTTTGACCCCACAGAATATCCAACATGTGACAGCTTGAAGGAGAAAGGGCTGCACTTGACCCCAGTGAGATTTGAACACAGAGCGCAGACAGTCACAACAAATACTACAATGCATTGTATGTGATGTTTTAACAATCCTGCCAACTGACCACCTAAATCACAGATACCCCCCCCCCCCAATATTATAAATGGCATTGTCATGCCTGGAACATCTTTTAATCATAGGTTTACTTAATCAGGACTGACCTGGGGCTAAACAACACAAACAACAGTAGAGTACCAGACTACATGCAACTATATTGTTTAGTTTCTGTTTCTACTAAAGATTTGATATCTTAATTCTCCATATTTAGTATAGATATAATGGATGTTAGTAGCGCCTCTTGTTCTACAATACGAACTTCTTGTTTTAAAATATATTTAACTCTTTAGCATTCAGATTACTCTGTCAAATGTAATGCTTATTTATTCACATTGGTATAAATTAGTCATGCCTTACTTAGTAGCTTTGAGATTTCAGTGACGTGATTGTTTATTTTTAGAATACTATTGTAGGGTAAGTGTGAAAAACCGTATCAGGCCAGTTTGAAGATTAAACAGACAGATTATTTTGGCTGGATATGGCTGGTTTCAATGCTAAAGAGTTAACACTTTTAGCATTCAGATTGCTCTGTCAATGTAATACTTATTCACTTTGTTTTTAATTAATCGTGTATTATCATGTAGCCTCAAGATTTTGGTGATGTGATTATTTAGATTTAGAATGACATTGTAGAGTGGGCGTAAGGCCAAAGCTGGCTGATTTTAATATGAATCAGGTATTTGGGCCTGATATGGTCGGTTTAAACACGAAAGGGTTAATTACTTTAACACCAGCCTACACGAGACCATCTTTGATACTATGATGCAAAATAAACAATCACTTCATTGACATCTTGAAGCTATGATTACTTCAAAATGATTTGAATTTAAAAAAGCATTATATTTAACAGAGTAATCTGAGTGGTGAAGGGTTAATGACAAACCCTTACAAGTTCCTGATCGTTTACTAAAGGAAATGAAACAAATAGACAGTGTGTTTCATTAGAAACATGAGCATAAAAGAATTAAGTTATTAGATTACTCATTTAGAACTGTTAGCTTCTGTTAATGCTATGCCAGTACCATAATACTTTATGTAAGCATGGAAAAAAAGATTTCTTTTTTATTGATTTCTATCTGGAGGAAAGTTTAATGTTTATGGCATTTACTGGTCTTCCAAGTTGAATAATATCTGATCTTGGCAAGTGTGGTTGACAAATTCCAGTCATATTTCCATCTTATTAGATCTCTTTAGTGAAGCCCTAGTTTTCTTTATACTTGCAGGTTAAAAATAAGAGAACCACTGTATTGATGTACAATAATGTACACAAATAGACTTTAAAAATTATTTTTTCCCAGCAATGCCATTCATTCAAATTGTAACAGTTAAGTTATTACTATCAAACTCAGTATAATGAGCAAATCTAACTTATTAGCTAAACTGTCGTTTTGTCAATCCATCTATCTGACTGAGTAAAATATGTACCAATTCCATTTTGTGGTTAAACTGTTACTTGCTGGAATCTTTTGCAGCTGTGAAACATTGGTTTCATCAGTTCAGTTCTACAAATATCCAAATTTCTAAAACTCACCACATACATGTATAGTAGGGATATGTTTATATAAATATATGTGTGTGTGATGAAATGAATGTGTCTGTGTGTGTGTGCGTTGGATATTATATATAGCTGTGTGTGTGTGGTGGCGGGAGGTACATATATATGATACATATATAAATAAATGAAAATGTTTATAAATAAGGAGAAAGAAAAATATAGTGGCCACAGTATACGTTTAAAGTAAACTAAAACATTATGGTAAGTCTTAGAATTTCTCCTCGAGAACCAGAAGTTATGCTCAAAGGATTTCTTTCTCAAGAACCAAGTGTTGAATTGAGTTATTCACAAATCTATGTAATTAAAATTAAATGAAATAATAAATAAATAAAGAATAAAATGTTAAATGCACTCAGTGAAAAATGAAAGCACAAGGCCCATGGTAAAGTAATCACTCACTATGTCTAATATTTATAATCTACATCAACTATTAGTTGCTGTAATTAGACCATGCAGTTAACTCTGTAAACATTTCATTTCTCTCTCTCCTTATCTGTCTGTTTCTCTCTTTCTCCCCCCTCCCTCTCTCTGATGAAGAGTCCAGCCTGAAACATTAGACTTCATGTTTCTTCATCACAAACAAATATATTCCACAGAGCATATTTTTGTTATTTGCCAAATCAGGCCAAACTCAAGTTAGTTTTTTGCTATTTTACTTGAACAACTAATTTTATGATTGTTTTGATTACAGACAGATTTCTCAAAGGCAAATTATCATTATTATTATTATTGTTATTATTAAGATGGTGAGCTGGCTGAATTGTTAGCATGCCATGCAAAATGCTTAGTGGTACTTTGTTTATCTTTGTTCTGAGTTCAAATTCCATTGAGGTCCACTTTACTTTTCCCCCTTTTGAGGTCGATAAAATAAGTACCAGCTGAACACCTGGGTTGATGTAATTGACTTACCCCATTCTCTTGTGCTTAAATTTGAAATTATTATTCCTTGAAGGGTCAAGTACTGGGATTAATGTCATCAACTTAAACCCTTCCTGCAAAATTACTGACCTTGTGCTAAAATTTGAAGCCCTTCTTCTTCTTCTTATTATTATTAAGGCAGATGAGCAAAATCAGTAGAGCAGCAGAAAAATGCTTTTTACATTCTGAGTTTAAATCCTGCCTAGGTCAACTTTGTCTTTCATCCCTCTGGTGTTAATAAAGTAAAGTTCTAGCCAAATACTGGAGTGTGGCTGTGTGGTAAGATGTTTGCTTCCCAACCACATGGTTCTGGGTTCAGTCCCTCTGCATAGCACCTTAGGCAAGTGTCTTCTACTATAGCCTCAGGTTGACCAAAGCCTTGTGAGTGGATCTGGTAGACGGAAACTAAAAGAAGCCCATTGTGTGTTTGTGTCTGTGTTTGTCTCCCACCACTGCTTGGCAACAGTATTGGTGAGTGTATGTCCCCGTAACTCGGTTCAGCACTGACTGATAAAATAAGTACGAGGATTAACAAAAAAAGTCCTGGGATCAATTCGTTTGACTAAAAATTATTCAAGACAGTGCCCCAGCATGGCCACAGCCAAAATGACTGAAACAAGTAAAAGATAAACGATGCATGTAGTTGTGTAGGAAATGCTAAGTAGATAGAAATATCCTGTGAGGAAGCTGACTTAGCAACTCTATCAGTTGCACTGCCAACAATTGATTTATGGAAAGTCTACAGCTAAGATTAACACTTTCGTGTGCACTGAATAATATGCTTTATTGTTTGTACACAGCATACATACATGAAAAAAAGATATATACATATATACACCCACCCATCCCTCTCTCCATCTGTCTGTCCATCCATTAAAGAACTGTACCTCACAAAAAGTTCTTTTGCTTCTAGCCTGACGTTATCTCTGAAATATAGCTTTAAAAATATTGTTCGCTTCAATTTAACCTTTTGATATGGCCTTGAAATTCTGTTCTATTCTACTCAAATTTACAAAAAAAAAAAAAAAAAAAAATCACTTGGTTGTGTTAATATGTAGATTGAGTAATAAAGGGGTGACAGGTTGGTAGAAACTGTACTGGACTAGATGTCTTACAAGCCAACAAGGGATCATTGTCACTGAAGTTGCTTGAAATAGTAGCTAAATCTCCATCAGTGCACACTAACATCTTAAAAACAAAGATACAAGGATAATGTAAACTAAAATGCACTATGCCTGAAAAATATTTGCAATGATCAGACCTGCTCAATATTTGCACTCAAACCTGCATTTGATTATAAGGTCTGAGTGCTGAGTGATGATTTGAACAGCTAAATATCTTACAATGTTTAGTTGCATTCTTACTTCATATTCCAACATCAATTTTGATCCTTTCATCCCCATTCGGGGCAATAAAGTTAATGCCACTTGTAATAAGCTATATTTCATTCTGTATCAAGCATATTACTTTCTTTACAAATTTGTCGCATTATTCTGTTGTACAGTCTTTTGAAAATGCCCTATATGGATGTATGTGTGTGTATATGTATGTATGTGTGTGTGTATGTATATATGTATATGCATAAGAACATTTTATGACCATTGTAATTGTTTTGTTTAATTTATTTTAAAATTATTAACACTCATGCTTGTAAACATAGGTATGTTTTAAATCAGTCTATTTTATGGTTTAGCAGTCCTTGCATGAAATATATACAGGCATACCTCACCCTACGTCGTTAATTGATTCCAGGAGACATGACATGCCAAAAAATGACTTAATTCAAATTAACTTGTCTCTAGGCTAGGCTGAATTTACTTGTCTCTAGGCTAAACCGATAATTACCATTCCTAGTTCTGTACTTTATTTATGAATGCATTTTCAATAATACATGATTGATAAAAATCTATTTTAAGCTTACAAACAAATAATTTTTATTTTTTAATACAGTACAGTAAAAAAAAATAATAACCTAAAGTTACAAATACAATTTGGCGGACGCTTTATTTATGAATGCAGTTTGCAATAAGACATGGTAAAATAAAAGTATTTTTTAAGCTTAAGAAACAAATTCAGTAATTATTATTATTTTGCAATAGTAAAAAAAAAAACACTAAATTATTTTAAATTTACCTGTATGTACATAGAATTTAGTGGTTTACATCGCAGATGTAGATGGCTGTGGATCATCAACATCAACAGCTGACTCTGGCTGTTCTTGTTTGATGAACTTAAAAAACTGGTTGAGGGTTCCTTGAACTGTCTTTTTCTTTTCCTCGAGGATTACAATTATAAGGAACAAAAGCTTTGTGACAAGCTCCCATAATCTTGGGAAAGCATTGAGCATTTGGATCTGTATCCTCGAACATATAAAGACCATTTACGATATATGCAAATGCTTGCTGCATTTTCTTAATGGTAAAGTGACGTGGCTCAGGTTCGACTTCTTCTTTATTTTGCTGCTCGCGAAGCTCTATGAAATCCTCATTTGTCAGGGGCTGCTTGTCTTTTTCAAATAGTTCTGTGAAATCCTCCTCCTCCAAATCCGTTTCCAGTTCATTGCTTATAGTTCATTGCAATGTTTTGTTGATGGCAACATTATCAAATTCCTTAAAATCATTCACAAATTGCAGGCAAAGCTTCTATACACCATTCATAGCTGTGCTCTGTACATCATTCCCTGCTGTTGCTATGTTCTGTACAGCCTTGTAGACACCGTATCTCTTCCAAAAGTCACGAAGTGTGATGGACTTATCGGGATCAGTTGCAGCTATTGCTTGCCACAGCGTATGCTTCATATAGTAATGTTTGACGATAGCAATTGTTCCTTGATCCATTGGCTGCAAAAGAGACGTGGTATTCGGATGGAGGTATATGACGGTAACATTGGGGTCAAAATCTACAATATTTTGCGGGTGGCCAAGAGCATTATCTAAGATAAGTAAAACATGAAAAAGAATTCCCATCTCCTTACAGTAAGTATTTCTCTGCTGCTGAGATAAAATGATTGAAGAACCAACCTTCAAAAACAACAGTAACCCATGCTTTTGAATTAGCCATCATTATAACTGGGAGAGATGCCTTGGGTATGTTCTTCAGGGCATAGAGGTTGTGTGCATGATACACAAGCAACGACTTTAACTTAAAATCTCCTGCACAATTACCTCCCAACAAAATGATCACACATTCTTTTGAGGTCTTGTAGCCTGGAATAGTTTTCTCCTCCTTGGAAATGAATGAATGGTCTGGCAATTTTTTCCAGTTTTGTCTACGTTAAAAATCTGTTCGGGAGGAAACCCATTTTCTTTAATGCATTCAGAAATTCCACTGCTGCTTGTTTGTCAGCTGATGCACTTTCACCTCTTTCTCACCTTTTTCATGGCGTTTTATCATAAGATAAACTGGCTATGATAAAACGCCATGAAAAATGTGAAAAAGCAGTAGCAATTGCACGATCTTTTGGGATGAGTTGAACAACTGTATTGACGCTTGTACATAATAAAGACAAGATTTTAGTACATATCAAATCTGAAGCCCCAGGGATGAAGAATACTGTCATCAATGAGAAAAGAAGCCAAATCTTTGAAGAAATGGAAAGTCTTCTTTCTCTTTGGATTGTTAGGTTGAATTGTCAGCGTGCTACTATTAGTCAAGAAATCATTCAAGAGAAAGCATTGTCTTTGTTTGAGGACCTGAAGAAAAAATATCCTGATGAGGAAGATGTAGAGTTCAAGGCAAGTCAGGGATGGCTCGTGAGATTTAAGGTGCGAAGAAGTTATCACTCCATTAAGAAGCAAAATGCATTAGTTGACGAACAAGCAGCAATGGAATTTCCTAATACATTAAAGAAAATCATCAAAGAAAACAGGTTTCTTCCCGAACAGAGTTTTAACGTAGACAAAACCCCCAAGCCCTGAAGAACAAAGCCAAGGCATCTCTCCCTGTTATATGGATAGCTAATTCAAAAGCATGGTTTATTGTTGTTGTATTTGAAGATTGGTTTTTTTCAATCATTTTATCCCAGCATTAGAGAAGTACTGTACAGAGAAGGGAATTCCATTTAAGGTTTTATTTATTTTAGATAATGCTCCTGGCTACCCACAAAACATCATAGATTTTGACCCCAATGTTCCTGTCGTCATATACTGCAGCAACCCAAGCTTGGAGGAATGGGTCTATTCTTGTGTCCTTCTAGGTTGCCATCTTGACTGTGTTACTTCTTTCTTTATGACATGTAATTGATTGGCAAGTGCAAAGAGAGGGGGTCATGATAGGTATATCAGGGGAAAAAGGGAAGTAGGAGAAGTGAAGATAAGGAGAGAAGAGAGCAGAAACATGCACTGGGAGAGAGGAGTAAGGGAAATGAAGATGAGAAAAGAGTGGGGTTGTGATAGGGGATGTCAGGGTAGAGAAAGGAGAGTAGAGCAGAAGAGTACACTAGGAGAGGGGGGGGTTATGCGAAGAAAGTGGCTAGAGTAAATTGATAGAAGAGAGGGGGGGCAGGGGTTCGACAATTGCATGGAGTATTGATTCAAGAAAGTTGAGTTGTCTAGCTTATAGAAGTTTGACTTTTTTTTTTTTTTCAAATGTCCGGTTGTATGGGACAAATTTTCATTAACAAGCTTATACCATCCAGTATTAATTAGCTTAAAAGATCTTTTCTTTTGTATTTTTAAAGCCGATTTATTTATTTATTTATTTATATATTTGTATATATGTACTTCTCTGTGTGAGTCTGTAAGAAGAATAAAGCTGAAGAGAATCGAATTGAAAATGTAAACACAGGTTATTGTTATATATATATACACATACATTGTTACACACACACACATATATATACACTTACATTGTTACACGTACACATATATATAACATATATATAAATATTGTTATACATATATAAAAAATGTAAATAAAGGCACATGAGTGGCTGTGTGGTAAGTAGCTTGCTTACCAACCACATGGTCCTGGGTTCAGTCCCACTGCGTGGCACCATGGGCAAGTGTCTTCTACTATAACCTCGGGCCAACCAAAGCCTTGTGAGTGGATTTGGTAGACGGAAACTGGAAGAAGCCCGTCGTGTATGTATATATATATATATATATATATATATATATGTATATTAGAAAGTTTGGAGGTGATATACAGGTATTATATATTATAAAAAATAATAAGGTACTCAGAGATCTGGATGGTTGTATATTTACAGATTTTTATTAATATGTCACATGTTTTTATAAATCATATATTAGCGCTTGCATCTACTCTAATAGATTCTTCAGATTTCTGAAGAATCTATTTGTAGAGTAGATTTAAGTGCTAATGTATGATTTATAAAAACGTGACATATTAATGAAAATCTGTAAATGTACAACCATCCAGATCTCTGAGTACCTTATTATTTTTTCTAATATATATGTATGTGTGTGTATATATGTTTGTGTGTCTGTGTGTGTCCCCAACATCACTTGACAACCGATGCTGGTGTGTTTACGTCCCTGTAACTTAGCGGTTCGGCAAAAGAGACCGATAGAATAAATACTAGGCTTACAAAGAATAAGCTGTGGGGTTCATTTGCTTGACTAGATGTGGTGCTCCAGCATGGCCGCAATCAAATGACTGAAACAAGTAAAAGAGTAAAACGACCACACTTCAACTTTTCTCAATTGATTATCAGAATGTGGCGGTTCTTGTTTTATATATATATATATATATATATATATATATATATATATATATATATATATATATATACATACATACATACATACATTTTTATTTATATATATATATATATATATATATATATATATATATATATATATATATATACATACATACATACATTTTTATTTATATATATATATATATATATATATATATATATATATATATATATATATATACATACATACATACATACATTTTTATTTATATATATATATATATATATATATATATATATATAATCTACATACACACTTTCTGTTAATCCAGCTTATTTGCTTATTTCTTTTTCTCCCAAGGGTTTCAAATTGAAAATGTAAACAGAGTAACATTTACCTTCAATATTCCATGTGGAAGAAATTCTTCAGCAAGTGTCTACACATATGATATTTTTCTGATGTATTGTATTTTATTCCAATATATTTCCTAGTAATATATTGAATTACACTTGATATGCAGTGGCTTTTGGTTGGATTATTCCACTTATTTCGAACTGTTTCAAGGTATCTTAGGGGAATTTTCTTATAGATTCTCTGGAGCAAATATTGGTACGTCTTCAGCATGTGGAAACTGAAAGTAGTATACATGTATATATGTATGTATATGTATAGATACATGGTATATATATATATATATATATATATATATATATATATATATATATATATATATATATATATATATATATATATATATATATATATATATATATATATATATATAATGATGGTTTGTAGCCTACTTAATGTGGCAGTCACCAGAAAAGGAAGAATGCTACTGCTATTTAGCCTGGAGAAACACTGTTTCTAGTTGGCTACACGACACAAGCATTTTGTGTCCTTAAGTTTTCAAACAGGGGAAATAAGCACCTCCACTCAACAAAGCCAGCATCCAGAGACTAGTTTCAGGGTAATTGCTCTTCATCAGTCTGGAGTAGCTTTGCCTTGCTAGCTTTATTCTTTATTACGAGTACATTGGCTCTTACAAAGAAGGGATGAATAAAGACAGACAACACAATACAGTGAGGTACAAAAAGCATAAATCGAATAAAATTATAAATATAATAAAAAATGAAATCTCTTACCTGCACCCCACATGCAGGTAGTGTCATTTATGTGTTTATGTAACACATTATTCGCGAACAATTCGTTATTCTTCTTTACAACACTTTTGTTTTTCAAACGTTATTGTAAGTTTTATTAATTTCATTAACTTTCGATTTACTATGTACTTTATTATGTCGTCAAATGGTACCACTGGTGGTAGTTCGTTGCATCAAACCATCAACTCGGTTAATAAAATTTGTTCACCAAATAATTTTAAAAATCTTTCTCCTTTCTCTCTATCAAAACTGCCCTGTTGTCTTCGGTATCCTCACTCCCCGACAATTTTACTCTGATTACATTTTTCAATTTAGTGATTCGTTTCTCTATTTCTATGCTCTTTTTATACTCTATCATCATCCTCACATTTTTTCCTTTTGGTACTCCTTCCCGTTTTCTGTGTCTATTCTCGCCCGATGTTCCTGGTTTTTGTTTCTCAACCATCTTTATCTCTCTCTCTTACTCTTTATTGTTGCTTCCTTTCCTTTCTGCATACTTGTTTTTTCTTCTGTAATTTTCATTTTTGTTATTTCTATTCTTTCAATTTGTATCTCCTCTATGTTGCCTTTTCTCTTCTTTTGCAGGCTTTTTGGTGGTGAATATGCATTTTCATCTCTTTTCTTCTTTCTTTTTCCAACTACATTTTCCATCTCTTCACTTATTTGGCTTTGTGCTACCACTCCTTGTTCCACCTCCTCTTCCTCCTGCTTCTGTTCTACTTCTTGTTTCTGGGGACACCTTGCTTTCATGTGTCCCCGTGCTCCACAGTGGTAGTAGATGCGAGGTCTTTCCTCCACTACCACTCTTAGTTTAACATCCTCTGGCAACATAATTTCATCTACAATTTTATGCAGGTCCAGTAGATCTTGAGGTCGTATCCAAACCAGTTTACCTCTGTTGTCCTTGTGACCTTCAGCACATTGGTCTCCTCCTCCATGTTGAAGATGATGGC